>NW_010340651.1:0-9298 GCF_000700745.2 Antrostomus carolinensis | reverse complement strand
ACTTCCAGTTTGTTAAGGACTTAGAAAGGCCAGACATCTCCTTACAGCATGAGCTTTCCTCATGTTCATCCATCCAAACAGTGATGCAGCTGCAAAATGGATCCCGGCTCAGTGCACGGAGCGAGGTCACCCAGGATCCTGCCTCTGGCCCTGCTCAGTACCAGTTTCAGACCAGGATGTGAGTGGAGTTCTGAACACACCCTCCTCATTTCCAGCAGCCTGGGTGGGGCCTTTGACACTATTTAGCTGCCTATAAGTGGTAACCCACAACAATCTGCTATTCATAATGTGACTCTGGTATTTGAATACGAGGAAAAGGTTAAGTGAAAATGTTAATATACCCAGGAGATGTATGAGTTTTCACAAGTACTGTTTTCCTTGGCTTTATTTTTTAAGAATGCCCAGGACAGCAGCCAAGAAAGTTCAGAAAAAGGATAGTGAAAGTAGAACTTTATGGCTTTCAGGGAAGATGTTGTGCCTTCAGTAAGAATTTTCTGGTGCAATGGGCAGCAGGATTACATCAAACTTCTGGGTGTTGTTCCATTATTTTACAAGTAACTTCTTCGAAGTGCTAGAAAGTCAGAATATGCAGAGAGTGATAGTCAAAAACAATCCTGTCCTCAACACAAGTAGTATGCTTGTTGTTAATTATGTTGAAAACTCCTCACTTCTCAGCACGGCTCATGGACTTTAACGGGACTTCCTACAGCAGATGTTTCACAACATGTGTACGTATCTGACTCGGAGAGAAGCATTGCATGAAGAACTACTATCCACCTGGAAAAAAAATGCCCCTGGCTTCAGCATACAGCTTCTTTGGTCTCCAGCTAAGGCCAGTGATGCTGTACAGATACTTCAGAAGTGAGCTGTGGGCCAGGCACTGCAGGAGGGGGATGCAGTACGGAAGAGACACAGCAGGGAGCACCTCCCTATGGTGACCAACATGAGTTTGAAGCTGTCATTGCTCAGTCTGTACGAGTTCCTCATGAATTATTATCTCAGGGACTGAGTAATTCCCCTGTGGCTGAAATGCAGGTAGTTCAGCTGACGTGCTGAGCTTCTCAAAGCTGAGAAAACAGAACAACGAGGTTCCCCAAATAAAACTAATAATAAGAAAAAAATGCTGAAAATAAGTTCTTGGAAGTCTTTGGCTGTACCTAGTGTTTCACATGTCACTCAGGTGGGTGCAAAGTGGTAGGACATAATGTGACAGGGACTGGGTTGAAGACCTGGTAACCTGCACCTCCCCTCTCCGTAGCCATGGGACATGGCCTTGCATCTGCTTACTTACACAGCTGGTCATCGCTTGCTCTGGAGAAACAGTGTAATTTGTTCCTTCAGACAAAAATATTTGTCAAAATGGTAACCTTAATCCTAAATAACCCTCTTCTCTGGATTGCCAACGTCATTATTACTTTATGGGGAAATTTCAGTAAACTCAGCCCTGGAATGACACCGAGCTGGTCATGAGAAGTTGGCTACTTAGCTGTTTTACTACAAAATTTAAAAGCAGAGAGGACTCCTTGAAATGAATCTTAAGCACAGTCACTAGAGATTACTATTACCTCTGATAGCAGCTTGTTCCCATCAAATTTAATTGTAAACATGCTTTACCAATCTGTTTAGATCATACGCTGCATTCTTGGGACATAAAGAATCTTTAACATGAATTACTATTCTAGAAAACGTACAACATTTCCTTCAGTGAAATAAACACTCAGAGACCGACGTTCGTTAGTTAAACCCTGAAACTTCAGGTTTAATTTTACAACTGTAGATCCAAACACTGGGGAACACAAATCCCTGGCTAAAGTCACACAAACAAACGAACAAAAAAATATCAAACCCCCCCCCCCACCATTAAAGTGACTTTTCCATGTACCTCAATATTTTATAGATCAACAAGTTGAAACATCATTTCATGCTGCATCAGTAATTTGAAAACATTTACTTCATCTGGCCTTAAATACTTCTCTGGAGTAGTGACGTACATAGGCATAATTAAATTAAAAGTTAAATATAGGCAGAATTATGGCCCCAAATCCACTCAGGTAACACCAACTGTATCTTTTTTTACAAAATTTAGCACGCATTAAGTCATCCAGAAATTCTACTTTGAGAAAACACAGAGTTTTACGTCTAGTTCTAAGTTATGAAAGACAAAGTTACACTGTTTAAAACACAGAGAGCCTGTAGTTAGCTTCCAACAATACTGAAACGTGACTGCTTTATGCACATAATGCCTGAATATGAACCGACAGTACTAGTATGTTTTTGGAGTAAAAAGTATTTGAAGATGACAAAGATGCATTTTGAAAAATTGAAAGATAGCATTAAAAGAGTGAGAAAATGCAGTGGTACAGCCAGTGTTCTTTTGCAGACATTTTAGCTCCATTGCAAGGTGTAGTTTTTGCCTAATTCAAGTTGAAGGTTGGTGATTGTCAGGAGCTGTGAATAAAAAACAACAAAGTGAACAATTAGTAATTCTAGCCTGAAGATGCACTGCTTTGTCTGTGCTCAATAGAGAATATAGTGGATTCTTATTCTTTTAAGTTACAAGAATTTATTCCTCTTGCTTTTCTGTTTGTATCGCTGCAAACATAGTTTAATCAGCACCAATGGGGGATGTCCAGTCATAGGGCTCTGATCCCTTCCCTTCATTCAGAGGTCTTTTTAAAAATGAGGTTCCTTTTATTTTTAATTTTTTTTTTTTTTTTTTTAAAGGAAATATTAAAAGGCAGCAAAACTTGGAACACATTGTAATTCAACTGTGCATAAGGATTCCTTTTTTTTTCTTCTAAAAGTCAACAGCAGAATGAAATACTTCCATTCTCTTTTATATTTTTTTAACTCATCTTTTTGGTTATTTACAAAACTTGTATAGTTCTGGCTTTCCATGAATGAGTAGAAGGGCTAAGACTTAAACAGAATACTGAATTTCAAAGGAAGGGTTGTAGATCCCAGAAGCAGAAGAGGTTAGGTTGTCTCCCTCTACCAGAAAACTGGCAAGACTGAACACCTCAGCAGTTCTGGTCATATATGAAAGATGCTCCATGGGAGAGCTGTTGGCACTACTGTCGTACACATTTATTTCAGCTGCCTTTAGGAGTGTTTGACTTGATTGTCCAGGGAGGCAGGAGGAGGAAAATGCCCTGGGCAGCACGACTCATGCAGATGGAAAGCTCAGTGCTCTGAAGCTGGTGGAAGCTGTGATAGTTTCAGACAAGACTGACAACAACAGGGTCATACAGAGACTATGAAAATAGTTGTTGTTTTTCCTTCCTTCAAATCTCACAGGTTCCAAGGAACCTATTAGGAAGAGTAGAAACCAAGCCCAAAACAAAATCCACCACTTTTCAACTGTCAGAAGTGGTTTGAGTTCCTCTACAGTAATTTCTATCCTTAAAAGCTTTACCACACTTACTGAACAATATTTACCATATATTAAAATGTGTATTATAGAATCATGACCTGATGGTAGCTCATGTATCTTGCTGAAATATATGTTAAATATAGTATTACAGCTGAGAGCTGAATCTCCAAAGTTTTAAGAGCACATGTGCAGTTGTGAAGGTGGCATTACCCTGCAAGTGGCATCTCACCTTCTTGGCATTATTATAGTCCATGGTGTGAGACGATGCGATTATCCCGCCATTCTGTGATACTGTCACTTTTTTTTTCACTGGTGGGCACCCCCAGGACTTTAATGTCAGTAAACATTAAGTTGTTTGGATCAGTGTAACCATGATGCAAAACCTTGATCTCTAAAATAGTCTGAAGGAAAAGAAAAAACAAATATCAGAGATGGTCATTAGACTGGTACAAATCCACTTGAGCCTTTCAATTGTGTTCCTCTCTTCCTTTTTTTTTTTCCTAGTGTGAGTATTTTTGATTGACTCAAGATCTCTTTAATTACATTTTTCCTTATCAAATTTTTTAAGAGCAGAAAAAGATGCATTTATTTTAGAATCTCCTTGCAACTTCAAATACTGAATATTAGCCTGACAGACTTCTCTTTCTTAGCAATTAACATCCAATTATTTGTCAAAGATAGAATTAAATGAGAAGAAAAAATGGTGTGGATAAAATTAGAAGACATTCTGGCACTGTGGAAAAGTAATGAAATAAAATGTATTTTCTATTACAATAGAAAAAGCATTTCTTTTTAACTTAAAGTCCATATAATTACAGTCTAATAGAATTCCAGATATTCAAATGGTTATGATAAAAATTGAAACCTGACTTCCTAGAAATGCCAGTACTTAAAATAAACACTCCTGTTCACTGACTTTGTTACCCAGGAATGCTGCCTGATTTTCTGTGTTGAAGAATAAAGAGAAAAAGCATTCCTAAATGAGGCAGCTTTCTCTGCTCTCCCATCAGGCTGCTCCTCACAGGCTTCACAATGTGGGATGGCCAAGGTAGCAAAACCCACCATCTCCTATGGGATGCTGAGATGTTGCTATAGAATAAGTTGACTGAGGTCAATGCACACATCCTAGGAGTGGGACTTAAGTTTATGACTCATAACCACAAATACACCTCTGGTTTGTCATGGATGGGAGGGCACGTGCAGGACTCATGAATGGGGCAGGTCTTGTTTCCCCTTCTTTGTTGTTTTTGCAAGTGATTTCTTTTGTGGTTGCCAATGATTGTATATCCTGCTGCTTCCTCCCAGAACTAAGATTGCACACAATAAATGCATTCTACACTGAATACAGGCTAATGTGCTACTAAGACAGATGCCTTCTTTCTGGCCCTGTGAACTTTTCATTCTTTTTTTCTTGGAGTAGAAACATAACTTGAACAACAAGGTAGAGAAGAGCAAGGAGGAGCCTGAAGTTGCAAAACGGATGAGAAACAATTTTAGGTACCCATCCTTGAGAAGAAACATGATTTTTTTGTTGGGCAGAGGTATTTCTTTGTAGCTGTAAGCCAGGGTCAAAGCCTTTTGTCCTTAAAGCTTCCTGTGTGCAACCTTCAGCTTTTTTATCAACAGCAAGGGTTGGTTTTCCCAACACGGTTGTTCTCACCCATCAACATGGTCCAGATGTTCTGCATTGATACGTGCTTTTGCTTTATAGAAATCATTTATGAAATAACCTTGTACTTTCAGAATTATATCAGAAGTTAAAATACCAAAAATATACACCCTATTTAACAATATGCTGAAATTGGTAACTTCCAAATCATTCTTAAATTTGTTCTTAACACAGTTTAATCACATTACTCACAGTCTGTTGGATCATGAGCACAAATTAACGTTAGGATGGGATATCTAGATATTATGAAGTCCCAAATTAAAATATCTATAGTTGAAAATATAATAATAATCCCCTAAAGTGATTATTTAGAAACTGTGAGATAACATTACATACCTGATTAGCAGTAAATGATGTTAGCAGATATACACCATCTTCATATGCATCTGGAAAAAAAAGAAAGAATAAAATAGAATGTATTTGCTATTCACCTAAGTTAACACATTATCAAAATTCCAGTTCATTAATTGTGTCCATATACTATAGACAAATATATGGTATGTCTACTTATATATAATTAAAGATCTGTATTTCCAGAGGACATATGCTTTTAGACACAAAACACTTTCTTACAGGACTGCCTGCTAAATGAGGCCAATAGAAGAACATTTTAGAGGTAAGATATAAAAGAAGGCGAACAAACAGCAGTAGGAAGATCAAGGGTGGCAAGACCAGAAAGAGAAAAATGTTTCTCACTGAAACATGGGAGACATGGGAATCATTTCCCACCTCTATTCACTGTCCAATTACACATGATCATGATAGGTGTTGATGTTTCTTTGAAATCGCTGCTGTATATTTTATCCATCCTATTATTCAGCACTAAATGCCCTCAAAGTAGTGCTGATAATCATGGGCATTGTAGGCACTTGCCTTTCTGCACTACCAAGAAAGAGGCACCTTGTAATCTGTGTGCTAATTTCATTTATCATCAGACTTCCATAAACACAGCCATCATTTCTGAAACCCAGTGCTACCAGGCAGTGGTGTAGGTCAAGCACCTCAAAATCCACTAACAGCATCCTGCAAATTTCCCTGGGCGTCATTATGCAAAATAACACCATTTTCTGCATTACTGGCTGTAATCTTGGCTGATAGCTTATTGTTATTACAAGGGTAAGACACTCTGGATGGAAAGGATAAATGACATTTAAGTATCTCTTATCTGAAGATGATTGAAATTTCTTCATGTTGAGGAAATGAGTTAAAACTTCCCACATGATCTATGGTTCTGGTTCCCACAGGTTTGAGGGCAGATCTCTGTGATCATCTGTGTTGCCTTAGGTCCAGGGCATAATTACATTCATACAACATATTAATTCTATAAATCATAGCATTATGGGGTTTATATCAGGGAAAATAATTTTACTATAACACTATTCTGAAGGTTCGATTTGAGTTTTGTCTCTGAAGGCAGGTTCAGATGTGTCCTTCAGAAATGTGATTGATTTGGCCAGAGTCCATCATTTCCATCTGCTCCTAATGCTCCTCCTCGAATACCTCGTGCTACACTGAGGACTTCTAAGGCAGAAGCAACCACCTCTCTGGACAACCCTGCTACAGTGTTCAGCCATCTTCACAGCAAAAAAAAAGGGATTTTATGAAGGCAAGAAGCATCATACATACCAATGCGAACCCCATCGTCCCAATAAAGCTGTCCTTCTGCAAACAGAGCGTCATTCAAAGCAACTGTGAGTCCCATCGGGTTTTTTCGGCTATAGAAAAGTATAAAATGTTTCTTCAGTTTCCTTCTCACATTTCATATTTATCAAATGTTAGAATTTTGTAAGAAATATTGTATGTCATTTAGTGGTTCTCCCATACTCATCTTTTCAAGCATTAAATTTAAAGGAGACCTTTAGGAGGAAACCAAAAAGAAAAACCAGCCATACAGCTCTGTACATGTAGCTTGGCTGAGGACTGGTAGCATTCATATGTAATTGTGCAAAACTAATTTTTAAAACTTCAGTCAAATCTTACCTGTAAAAAGTTGTATTAGCAGGTTTTTGCCAAGGAATGATGTATCCACCACGAATATGCAGGTTGATATGTTCCAAAGGAGCTGGTAAAACTCTGAATTGCCCTCTATAGCCAATATCTTCATCCTATTGACAAAAAAAAAAAAACCCAAAAAGTCTTCTGCTGAATTGCCCTCACTTTACAGGTTTTTTTTTTGTAGAATGACATGATCATTTTTTGCTAGACAGTTTAATTAGGAGTTGTTACTGTAGGAGTAACTACATCATGCTTTCAGGAGAAACTTTGAAATCCTTTATCTATAAAAGATTGGCTTGACTGTAGCTGACAACAGCTCAATGAAAGGGGCTGGTCAGGTGAAACAAACTTGTGATTAATGAAGTGATTTTCTTCTTATTACCAAATCGTTTCTTATTTTCTGTGAAAGATGATGTGGCAAAGCCTGTTTGAATGTTCTCCATTCCAGCATTCCTTACAAAGACACGTATATCATCTGAGGGTTAAAAATGTTGATAGGAGGACATCAAATTAAAGGTATTATTTTACCTTTTAATTTACCCTACCTGTTGTCCTGTTATTACACATTATTGTAGAGGAATCAAGGAAATTTTTAATCAGCTAAGAAGATGTTACATTGCAAAGAGCTGATGCTGAATGCAAGTTTGTAAAAGGGAGAGAGAGGTTTCACACCTCACTACCATTCTCAGCAAACCCTGCTGCTGGCTGAACAGCACTGTGAAGAAAACATATAAAATATCATTTTTTAAATTACTTACTGTGTAGTAATCATACCAGCGGGCATTGGGTAAGTAAGCTGTCACCGTCACAGCATTCTGGAATTAAAAATACATGTTTTAGGTACCTTAAATCACAAAGTTAAGTTTACCTAAAGTGACTTTAATATTTTCCTGAGTGCTTAAAAACATACCTGTTGTAACACAGGGCTGATGAGCAGTGCAGGTCCCCAAAGGAACTGCTCATATATTAGCCAGGTTCTTTTGATTTCAATAAACCTGCAAGTTAAAAGAATAACGATTAGACATTGGGTGCAGAACTTTTCCAATGTGTTCTTCTTTAAGGTATTTTTGTCAGTAATTGAGAATCTCCTCTTTCTGGCATCTGCTATTTCCTCATCTTTATTCTTGTATTCATAATTTATAGATCGATTAATGCTTGCCAAGAATGCATAAATTAATGTAAGAGAAATGCAAGCAGTTACTTAGCTTTCTTTTTTTTGCCATTTCTTTGCATTTCGTTTTCAGTATATTTAAGTCATAAAACTAAGAAGGTCTGTTGTGCTCAGCTGGTGTTATTAGCAATAATAAGATTAGGTACTGGACAGACTGGGAACTACTATCTAATTTTCACCACTTTTTTCTTAGACAGTTGCTTTGAAATAAGCAAGACAATAGGTGCAAACAACTCGGTGTTCCTCAGCCAAGCCATGCACGTGGATACTAGACCATATCTAACTCCCCAACTGAAGGAGTTAAAGCTTTTGCAGGTAATGCCCTGCCTTACAAGGAGCAGAGGTAGCTTTGTGTGTCTAACAACATTTTTTTTTAAATCTACTGTATCAACTTGGATGCACACACAAAACAGCCTGAAAAGTTCTCATGATTTGTGGCAAATTATCTCTTTTTTTCTTATTATTTTTGTCCAGCTCTTTTTATAACATTTGTTTTTTAATTCTACACATGTCCAGCATTTTTTTTCTTTGCCCCTAAAGAGGTCAAAAGTGAGGTTTAAAATTTAAATATTACTCCTACAGAAGAAAATGTTCAATTTTGCCCAGGGGAAAAAAATTGAAAACTAGTGCTGTTCAAGTAAGACTTGATATTGAAAGTTCATAATCTCAATCACGTGCATTTTTGTCCAAAGAAAAATTGCTGTAACTAAGAGAAAACTTTATTGTTAAGAGGTTTGTAACTACAGAAGTTTTAGTGGAAGTTCCTGATGAGGAGAGCAAAGGAGTTGCACTTACTCATGGAACAAGGGGCGGATCACAGTGCTGCCATGGGCATGGGCTTCATACATCAATGTGTACAGGTAGGGTAACAGGGTGTATCTTGTATTCAGCACATTCCTGGAAATCTCCACAAATGTTGAGTTCCAGGAAACAGGATCTTGCCTCTGAAAGAGAAGAGACCTTCATTAGTCAAGCTGGATAGTTTGGTTCACAAAAGCTAAAAAAACCCACCAAAAACCAAAACCAAAAAGCACAGAACCAAAGAACTGGTCAAAGAATTTGCTAATATTTTGTAGACTTCACATTTAGC
>NW_010340650.1:14423-21360 GCF_000700745.2 Antrostomus carolinensis | reverse complement strand
ATCTACTGTTATGTCAGTCACTGCATTTGCTTTACAATTTTGTAAAGTAAAAATGTAGCATCTTTTATTGTGCTACCTACATATGTAGGTTTAGTTCATTCTCTTTTAGTTTGTTCTACCCAGCAGCAGGATTCTGAAATCTGGCTATATGTCCTTAGCATCTCTAATCAGCTGGGATAAGGAGACTCTGTGTAAACAAGTTACAAAATGCTATTCTCTGTTAATATTATTTTCTTTATTGTTCTTTTTGATGCAAGAAGAATGTTAGATATCTTTACACCAGTTAGAAGTACTATTCAGTGTCTGAGACAAAAAAAAAGCTAAGAAAATGTGAGGTCTGATGACTCTGGACTGGTGCCAGCTCTGCACACCAACAAGTAGCTCATTTTTACCATGCTGGACAAAGCACTTCTTTCATGAAGAAGTCTGTTACACCCTCCCCCGTTTTCCTAGTTGAAAATCCCCTAACACATCATTTTCACTGGCTGTTCAACGCAGTGCTATGTCATGATGGATACTGAGAAACTGTAATCAGCTTCTTTCATTATAACTTCTCTGTCTGCAATGTGAGGCACCATAACTTTAAAGATTATTTTGACAAATGGCTAAGATATATGGTTAACTGGTGCCTCATCATTCCTCTAAATGGTAAATAGAATATGAAGGCAGTGCAAAACTCTAAAACCTCATAACTCACAAATATCAAAGTGATCAAGAAGTTTTGGAATGCATTGTCCAATGGAAGTAGAGAGAATTTAAAACACTGTGACTGGAAAACTGATGAAGTAAAACAATATTTTCTTTTTCTCTTTGAGCTCTGGTCATTCTTATAGTTTGAACAGGAACCACATCAAAAAATTGAGAATATAATAAAACACCAACAATTTTATAGTAATAAAATTGATGTTTCTCCCAAGAGCACAATAAGGTTTGTGACTCTTTTGTATTTGCTGCTCAGCAAACATAAAAAGTATGCTTTGCTTTCATGGGCCTACAAATACCTTTGTATTTCTTTTTTATTCCTGTATACAGTTACAGATATTTTTGCACTAAGCTGCTTATTTTTTTTACTTATACACCCAAAGAGAAGGAATTAGCCATCCAAATAGTCACAGTGATGATAAGGATACTGTTAAGCACAAACTTCATTCACTAGAACTGAACACAAAATGAGTAGGTTTCTTCCTTGAATAAAATTTACAAAAGAGTCATTCTTTCTCTTCATGGCTGCAAAATCTGCAGTCTGCATTGTTATTAGGGCTATGTAAATGCTATATATCCCTTCCTCTTATGGCTGTAGAGAGCTGAAATAGCTTGTCTGCAGTTTCTGAGCACCTGGGCTATCAAGTGAATATGTAATATGATATGGAATATCTTATTTGCATATCCAAATGCCAATTCTGGATTTTGCTAACTACTACACATTCCCCTTCCAGTCCTTTGTACTTGCAAACTACCCAAAAGTGATGTAAGTCATCAGCATTCTTCTTGGCTTTGTCCATGTTCCCTGTATCTAGAATCCCTAGATTAATGAATTAATGAAGATTTGGATTGACCAATGCATTCACAAATTACTTATCTCACTGTGGACTTTATTAATATTTAGGATTTCTAACAGCTACAATTATAAATTACGGATTATTTTTCACCTTCCAGTTTTTCCAGTATATATCACTAATTGTGTGGCAAGTAAACTGAGATGCTTTCAATAGCACTGGGTAAGTGAAGATTATTTACAATGGACACACATGGATAAAACTGCATAATTATAATGCTGAGTAAGTAAATGTCAAGTCATGTATTTCACTTTGGAAATAAAGATGTTGAAAATTTGTTATTAAAAATTAATCTTTCAGGGATGTTTGGAGACAGACATGGGACATGTCTGAAATTTTTGTAATTATTTATGTACATTGAAATTAGTAACATAGCCCTGTGTTCAATGAGTCAGGCACCGTTCAACCTTTCTAAATCAATTTCAAAAATGAAGAAATGAAAGCCACTGGAAAAAAAGTAAACCTTCATAAAATATGCAGAGAAGAAAATTGACATAAAAGGCTGACATAAGCATAATCATTCTCTTCGGAAGACTGGAAATGTAAATAAAAGCATCATTCCTCCCAAGGTAAATTGTACTTATGAAATATGGATGTTAGCAATATTACACAGTGGAACATATCATCATGAAGTTCAGTATACACTCTTCAGATGATTTTCAAAGGCCATTGAAATAAAATAAATGTCTGTATGTCTGCACATCATCATATGGTACATTCATATTTATGCTCTTTGTGGTACATTTTCTAACAAATATAAATTACATGAATAACAAAATAATAATAATAATAAAACACACAAAACCCTCACCAAGCCAAAATTGGGTGTGCATTATGTATGACTTCAGTAGCTTTGTCAGTAAGACAATTTTTAATCTTTTTCTGTGGATTTTAGATTTTATTTTTTTTTTTCCCTTTTTAGGGTGGTAAAGTTCATGCAGTGCTTTGAAATATGTCTAAGTGCCATCGCTGGTACATTTTGGTAATCATTCTAACTCAACAAACTCCTTATATGAAAAGGTACTAATCATTTCCTGCATATGCATATTTTAATTTGAATTTAATAATATCAGCCCTTTATATATCAACTCCTTCACACAGGTCTACTAATTATGCAATTATTTTAAAGCTTTGTTGGCAGAAAATAGAGGACTTCTCATTAACACATTTCAGAACTATGTAAAAATACTATCAAATAATAATTAAAAAAGGACTTATGAGACAAAAAAAAAAAAGTATTTGACTATTGTAAAAAAAGTGTTTTGAAGGAGCTACAATGCAAAATACTTTAAAAAAATAAAAAAAAAGAAAACAAATGTTTCTACATTTTTATTCCAGGCCAGACTTGACATATTTTAGTTTATTTGTCATATTTACCATTTGATATGTTTATTTATTTGTCATATTTTAAGTTACTTAATTTCAGAATCAGTGCTATAAATATTTACTTTCTATAAGAATTTATGGAAAACTTTTAGTTCTTGCAAATCAGATTTTAAAAGAAATCAGAGTCCAATTTTGATTTTGGAAGAATAATTTTATTTGATGCAAATTTTATAATGCACCCCACAGTCATTGTTCCAACACATTTCATGTCAATCAGAAAGCCTAATTTGTTTTTGTAAGAGAAAAAAAACATACTCCAAAGACTGATGGTTTTATTTGTGTGATACTGTTTTCTACTTGAGTAAGAAGCTTATTGGCCCACATCACAAAGACAAATTTGTTATCTGGAACACAGCTAATAATATTAGCAAATAGAAGGTGAAAGAGAAGGTAATGTCTTGCAGGCTTAAGCATGCACTTCATCTTCTTCCACTGTATTTCACTGAATCTGCAGGTATGGATGTTGTTAGTTTCCTTTTATCATTGAACACAATGCATTGCTTTAAATGCATATAAATCATTCAGTTATTTGAGAAAGCTAGGTATGTTTTTTTACTTCTAAATTTACTTAAATAGAAGCTCTTGAAACTTAGGCTGCCCAATTCAACTACTCTGTGTTTTGTTCCCCCTTGTCCTGGTTAATAAACCTTTCCACTTAATATGTTATATAAATTGCATATTCTTTTTGACCCTTTGTCAAAATGTGCATTAATATATCTTAATCTCACCATATTAAATCTGTGACATAATCTCAATTTTTTTCTTCATTTTTGCATGTCTTCTTAGCAGTCAACATTTTTCTCATCTCATTTTATGTAATATGCTAGGTAGAACCCTGCAAGTCTACACTGAAAGGCTGGTTCACTTTATTTTTCTGGGAACAAACAAGCACATAATCAACAGCAAACAGATTTGACGGTAATTTGGCACAGCCTTGGCAGAATTAAATTACAATCTATTTTTCTGAACCATATTTTGTATTGCATATACTGGAAAATTTCAACAGGCTACCCACAGCCTTTGAAGCTAACCAAAAGCCTTTTTTTATGAGAGGATTATTTTAAAAGTGTCATCAACTGTTGAAACTAATAGAATAGCAAAACCACCATTTTCTGATTTATGGTGTTCATATCATGTTTATGGTTTATTTACACACCTATTATTAAGAAATTCCAGATGAGCAGGTTAAAATTGTTGGACTCTGTTCCAGAAAAATAATGGAGGTCCTAACCCAAGCTGTGAGGACCAGAAAGGCTGATTTCAAGTTCATATAAGCAATTCCCACTTGACTTGAGTGAAGGTTCACATTGACACAGAAGCACACTCTCTATTGTATGCTGAGAGCTTTAGAGGACATAAATGTGAGTGTTTTTAACTGAAAGAGAGTTACAAGAGTTAGCTTGTCTAATTCACAGAACAGAGACCACACAAACTATTTACCCAGTCATAATTTTGTGATACAGCACTGTGTCAAGAACTTAAGAATGGTAAATGAAAATAATTTTTTTAACATATAACAGATATTTTTAGTAAAGGATTTTCCCCAGGATTTGAGAAGAGATAACATTCAGAAAAGCATTAATTTTCAAGGGTTTTTCCTGTTCTCTAGGCTCACATCAGTATTCTACTTGAATATGTAGTTATTAAAGTAAGTGCAGTGATAGTCTAAGGAAACAACTTTGACCTCTTTTCATTCTTTCTTGATGTGTGGCAACCTCATGTGACAGGTATGTTGCCTTTAGCTCACAAGAGTAGAATTTGAACATTCATACACTCACCAAAATTATACTTCCTTGAGAAACAGTTGTGACTCCTTGTCAGTCCAGTCCATCTCTCTTCTAATTATTTTCTTTGGAGCTTGTGAACAGTGTGAAAATTCAGTGAAATAAACAACCTTTTAAAAACAGGATATTGCTCCATAACTGCAGAAGAAACCAAACATAAGAAAAAGATATTTTAGCAGAACATCCAAGGTATCTAAATTCCCACAGCCTTCATGCATCAAAGCTCAAAAATCTGCTATCTAGAAGAAGGATTTCAGTCACTTTCCCCATTCATTCCCAGGCTGAGGACACCCAAAATCCAAAAATCTTAATTTTAATAGTCCTGTTTAACTTCTCAACTCTCTTCTAGTACTCCATGGATGATGAAGTGAACATGACTATTAGACTGAAATTGTTATTATTCTTCTGAGCATCCATAAAAGATTCATTATTTTCTTCCTTCTTGTGTACATACAGGGCACATCTACAACTTCTTCAAATAATTTCAATCTGAAGTGCACCAAGACACTCTAACTGACCTGACCAGTCTGTAACCATAACCATCTTTCTCTGTAAGACGTCTTTGCTCCTTTAAGGTGTTTGGCTACCTGTATTGAAGGCCAAGTCTAATAGGGTACAGCTGTGTCACCTTGTATCAGATTTCTGTAAATATAACTCAGTTGCAAGAAAGATCAGTGAGAAATGGAAACTGATATATTGTGGAAGAGCTGTCAGGTGTATTCCCTAGGCCTCCATCCATACCCATTACAGAATCACAGTATTGCCTATATTGGAAAAGACCTTTAAGATCATAGAGTCCAATCCTTAGCCTAACACAGACAGATCTTCGACTAAACCATGTGCCTAAGCATTGTTCTCATTGGCCTGGGAGCCACATTTAGGCTCAGTCCTTGCCTGAGGCTATGTCATAGGTATGCTGTACTTGCTCTCTTTCTTGCTAAACCTAAACTTGCCTTGCTGACTCAACTTCCTGGCTTGACCTGTCTGGTCAGTGAAGACTTGCCTAGCAATTGCCAGGGACTGAGCTGACCTCAGTCATTGTCCCCAGCCCGACCCTGCTCTCCTAGTGTGGTACCATGTGACTGCACCTCTCAACGAATTGCTGCTTCTCACCCTTAGCTCCCCTGCCTTTAAGGGAGTGAGACCAGCCTTGCTACTCCCTGGCAGACAATACCCAAAAAATCTTCTCTAAGTTTTCATCAAAGAGATAAAATTGCCAACATTCAATGTCTATAAATAACAAACTGGAATTCAGTCTCACTGTATTGTCTAACTAATTAAAGCCCAAACCTATTTAATAATCTTTTTGGAAACACTTGATAATGATTGATACAACGAGGTTCACTGAAAACCGCAATGATTTAGAGAGTATCCTTAGTTTGATCATATTGACTGACATCTTTTTGACACCAAATAACATAATTCTGCTTTGTTAAGATTTAGAAGCCTGCAACTTCTGGTAAGATGAGTTGACTCCTTATGACCTTCTTGATTAGTAGAATAGCTGTTACCTGCTGATGAAATAATGTCTGTTTGTGCAGTTCATACATCAAGGACTTTTATATCCATAGAGGAATGCACCTTTTCAAAGTGAAAATAATCTAAAATGCTACATATATGCTTATATTTTCTACCTACTTGTTGTGCAATGGTTTTTTTTGGGGGGTTTGGGTTTTGTTTTTTTTTTTTTATAAATACCTTTCAGTTAATGAGAGCAGAGTATCCTATCCACTTGTGTATGTTTTCTGATTATTCAGGTTATGGTAATTGTTGTGTTGGGTTTGTATGGTAGGCTTTTGTCAGTGGAGAAAGGGTTATAAGGGTGGCTTCTGTGAGAAGCTGCCAGAAGCTTTCCCAGCTCCAAGTTGAACCTGCCTCTGCACAAGGAAGAGCCAATCAATAGTGGTGGTAATGCCTCTGTGATAACATATTTAAGAGGGGAAAAAGTTACTGGACAGTACAACAACCTGCAGCAGAGAGGAGTGGAATGTGAGAGAAACAACTACGCAGACACCCAGGTCAGTGAAGGAGGAGGGGAAGGAGGTGTGCCAGAGCAGAAACTCTCCTGCAGCCCATGGAGGTTAACAGTGGAACAGACATTCACCTGCAGCCCATGGAGGACCCCACACCAGAATAGGTGACTGCACCTGAAGAAGTCCTTGATCCCATGGGAAGCCCACACTGGAGCAGTCTGCTCTTGAAGGACTGCAG
>NW_010340650.1:0-14401 GCF_000700745.2 Antrostomus carolinensis | reverse complement strand
AAAGAGTATGAGGAATACTCCCTCTGAGGAGGAAGGAGCAGCAGAGACAACATGTGATGAACTGACTACAACCCCTATTCCCCATCTCCATGCACCACTATGGGCAGCAGGAGGTAGAGAAATCAGGATTGGAGCTGAATCTGGGAAGAAGGGAGGGGTGAGGGAAAGAAATTTTAAGATTTGGTTTTATATCTCATTATCCTACTCTGATTTGATTAATAATAGATTAAATTGATTTATTTTTTTTTTCCCCGTGAACATAATTGGTGAGTGAATCCTCCCTGTCCTTGTCCCAACCCATGAACCTTTTTTTTATGTTTTCTCATCCCCATTCCACCATGGAAGGAGGAGTGAGAGGGCAATTGCAGGATCCTAGCTGCTGCCTGAGGTTAAACCATGAAAATTTTATAGATAAAAATCTCTAGTTCCTTTAGAATTACGGGTTTATAGAACAATTTATGTAGGGAGATACGTCAGAAATTCTTTAGTCCATTTAGCAAACACACTTCACTGCTGAAATGAACTCATGTGGAAAATGTTTTTCGTTATATCCAGTCTGAATTTCAGCTTTTTCAAATTGTCTCCATTGTCCCTTGTGAGGTTGCCATATACCTCTGTGAAAAACCTGGCTCTGTCTTCTTGGTAGCCTACTTCCCTGCAGACACCATGAAGATTCTGTTAGATGAGTCTGCAGCCTTCTTTTCTCCATGCTGAACAAGCCTCAGTCCTTCAATCTCTGCTCCAAAGTGCTCCAGCCCCAACCATCATGGGCTGAATTCACCACATTTTATTCATATATTGTTTTCCTTTAAGGGAGTGAGCCCAGCCTCCCTACTCCCTGGCAGACAATACCAAAAAAAAAAAAAAAAAAAAATCTTCTCTAAGTTTTCCTCAAAGAGTAAAAATTGCCAACATTCAATGTCTATAAATAACAAACTGGAACTCAATCTCACATCCCCAAACTGGGATGTGGTATCTAGCTGTGGTCTAATGGGTGCTGAGAAGAGGGTAAATGTCCCTTTCCTTCACCAACTGCTGTTGTTCCTATTAACACTGCCTTGGATGCTGTTGACTGTTTCTACTACCTGGGTATACTGCTTGCTGTACTCCAGGACCCCCAGGGCTTTTTCCCAGAACTGTTCCCTAGTCCATCAGTCCCCAGACTGTACCACTGTCAGAAAGTCTTCTTTTCTGGTGCCAGAGTTTTGCATTTGCCTGTTGAATTTCAGGAATTTCCCATACCTTCAGCCTGTACAAGTCCCTCTGGATGGCATCCCTGCTCTCCAGTGTATCAATTGGTCTCCCAGGTTTGGTGCCATATGCAGGCAGTATATACTGAAGCAAAGGAAGCACAGAGTAACTCAGCTTCATCTATCTCCATTGTCACCTGAATTACTACATTCAGCAATTATAGCATATTTTCTTTGTCCATCTGTCCAGCCTTTTACTACTAACATAGCCACTGATGATCATTTTTTACTTTGACATCACTTGCAAGTGTTAGCTTCAGTTGAGTTTTGGCTTTTCTATGTGCACAAGCAACATTTCTAAATCCCTTCTTTATAGCCTGTATATGCTCTCACCTTCCATATATTGGTTTGTTGTTTTTTTTTTTAATTATTTATTTATTATTATTTATTTGTTTGTTTTAATTGATGCTTAGTTTTATGAAAACTATTCCTCTGATATGTTTACTTGAATTTCCTGAGGGTTGGTATGGGCTATTCTTATTATTGGAGGATGCTGTCCCTAAAGACTTGTCAGCTTTCCCGAGCTCCTTCAGAGCTGCCTCCCATGGAATCCTGCTTCCTAGCTTCCTGCATAAGTCAAAATCTTTTTTCTGTAAGTCTGGATATGTTATCACTCATTAATTTAAGTATATCAATGAATGATATTGCACAGAGATCTTATTGTTATTTTTTACAACATAAAGTTTATATTTTCTCATTAGAATTCATAAAGTCAGTGTTAATCTTTGCATTTTTACCTGATGCAAATAAATAAATTGATGTGTCTGTAAACATTTTAGGGACTTCGTATAACACAGATATTTATGCAGCCCCAAAAAAGGTCTTGGATTTTGAATCACAAGGTTTTAGAGTTCTCCCTAAACATCTCAAAAGATTCAATTGTTATTGAAAATTAAGTAGTTGAAGGATTTTAATGAAGGAATTGCTATATTAGCAGTCGTAATTACTCAAAAAATTTCAAAATTCAAATTTCCAGTTAAGTAAACAATTTAGATCTTTTTAAAACCACTTCTGTTTTTCCTTTTTTTTTTGCTATCTGATTGTATGCAGGTTTTTGGGTTGCTATTTGGAAGGAATATTCAGAGATAGATGGAAGAGGTATTAGATTGAATTTTACCCATGCATTCTCTTTCATTTAAAAGTTTTTTTGAAAATTAATAATTTCCAGAGATGATATGTGATCTGTAGGACTTGTCTAAGTGCTGTGCTGTAAATCACATGCAGCATTGAAAACATATAATTACAACTTCAAAGTCAAAGATAAAATAAATCTTGCTATCGGTTGACTACAAGACCAAAATAACTTTATGGGCTTACTTACGTGTGCAATACATTCAGTAACAGAGAAGCAAAGAATAACTGAAGATGCAGTTGATGAAAGGAAAGACAGCATGAGCAAATTCTTTCTACATTTTGTTAGTCTGCATATCTTAATTAAAAATAAATAAATACATAAATAAAAATCTTCCAGTTATTCAAAGTTATTTTGGAAGACTAGCCTAAAAAAAGGCCAAAGTATAGGCATTATACTAATACAAAGGCTAACTTTACACTTTTCTTCCTATGAGAATGAAGAAAATGTACATATATTTTTGTATTTATATTTGCATTATATGAGTATTAGACTTAAAAATTGCAAGAAGCAGAATCCAGATCTTCTTATGTGAGTATCTTACCAATTAGGAATAACGAAAATTTTCATTTTTCTTCAGTCCTTCTGTTGTTTTTCATGTGACACTAGTATCTAGTTTCAGTGGTAAATGCCATTTCTTAAATATCCTCTAGGCATGCTGTGAAAAAATATGACAGCCATTCTCTTTGCTTTCCTGTATCCAAAGGTCTATTTTCAAACCTTTATAAAAACAACAGCTTTCAAGTATATATTAGATTTAATTTCTTGTGCTTGTCTGTAAGAGGCAAAATGGGATCTTGATGAGCTGTTTGGTTAAGCCTGGGGAGGAAAGTCATCTTCATTTGATCCTGCACATAGATAGAATGTATTCCTTTGGAAAAAAAGCACCACAGAGTTTGCATATTTTGTAGCCTGACTTCACATTTTACTTCTCTACAACTAAGACTGCATTATTCAGTTGAATACTGAACACACTGTATTCAATAGTAAAACCCGAGGAAAGAAAACAGTAATTTTCTAATTTTAGGAAAAAAAATAAACAGTTTTTAGAAAGTTGTTCAATACTCTATAAGTTAAAGAATATTTTCTCATTTTTATGCAAATTGTTTAGTATCTGTATGATTCAGCAAATGATCTCCTTTGTTGCTAAAGTTATAGACTGATTATGGCTAATCAGCTATGATTGCAAGATCATAGCAAAGGTTTTGGCAGTTTGGCTAGCTGTAGGCATTTTCATGTAAAATTATTATTCCTGATCTAAACTCTTAATTTAATAAGCATTGCTAACAAATAGAAGTTCTGTAGCTCATCAGGAGCTATTTTACTTGCTACATAAAAAGGGCATTACACCAAACTGAAGAGAGAAATTTCTTCAAAGCGTGAGCAGAACTTAACTTCAAGGAGACTTTTTTTCATTTTCTTTAATGTTTTTATATATCTGTTTATTTATTTTTATTATATTTTTAATTTGCCTGAGGCTATAAATATCACTGATGAGTTTTTGAGGATGATCTCAAAATCATTTGATCTGTAATGTTGCACCAGACAGGTTGTTCTTATTTCCACTCTCTTATTTCTTGTTTTGGAACATTAGGCTCAGTTAATCAGAGTGATTGATTTATATATGGTTAAAGGATTACCGAGAGGAAGATAGCTGAAAATAATTCCTGCATGCTAATATTTTCTTAAGATGACTTATATCCAGTCTCTTAGCATGCACTGCATAGGCACAAGATCAATGTTTTAATAATAATTATTAATAATAAATGATGGTATAATGCATGATAGGAATAAGCTATTTCCTGATACCTGATGGCTGGCTGCAATATTTCAGAGGCTGAGAGAGACTCACAAATATAGGATTCTCCTATAGGTATTTTTTTTCTCTTCTATAGTATTAAGAATACATTCCAGAGACTGAAAAAAACCCCCCTGATTTTAATATTTAGATAAAATACAAGTTTAATTGAACATTCTCAGGTTTATTGTCTTCTGCTTAAAACAGCTTTTTACCCCTTACCTTGCAAAAAACCATACAACGATGAGAGATAATTAAGCAGCACTTCATTTTCAAATTCTGTTAAGTTTATAATAATAAATGTGTAGTAATAATAGCTCTAATTTGAGGCTAGATTTAATTGACATTTTTTCTTCAATAGAAGAATCTTTCATACAAGCAAATGAAGAGGTATCACATTGACTGCGTGGGTGTTCACCATGTGGAGCTCAGATTCTTACTAGACAGAACCCCAAATGAGAGAAATCTCCAAGGTTTCTACTGGCATGTTTATATACCTGCAGTGCTTTCACTTTTTGGCTTGTCTTGACAGCTTTCCAGATCTGTTTTCTCTGGAGTGTCTTTTTTTTTTTTAACAAGTTTTTTCACAAGTTTTTTAACTCCAGCTTTTAGAATCACATTTTTAAAGCTTAAGATTTATCTATCTGAAAGCAATTTGCTTTTTATTAAATAGAGCATTTGACAAATCTACACGTATTGCTTTATCTACAGCTTTGGTTTTTGTGATTTCTGGTCCATTAACCTCCTCCCTATCTCATTCCATAGCTATTACCTAATAAAGTAAAAAAAAAAAAAAAAAAATTCAGAAAGGGATACTCAAGAACATTAGATGGAAAAAGCAGAAACAGATTTAAACTCATGCAAGTTTAGCTACTCAGATATTGTGAGTGTGATTACACTAATCAGATTTTAGTTGACTACGAAATAGATGTTTGAAGATGACAGTCACAGTGGGCTGACTTCCTTTATGCACAAGAAAAAAAAGAAAAAAACACTTTCAGGTTATGGTTCATTTAGCTTAGTTTAGTAATCTACTTCAGAATAAGAAGAATCATGCCCTTGACACCACTAAATGTATTGGCCACATCTTTATTCACTTTATAGGTAACCAAGGATGAAGACCTCAAACATAGATTTAGATATCAAAATCCACACAGTGAAATTTATATTCCCATTTTTAAACTGCAGGAAAGATGAAAAAATAAAATAGTAAAATATATTTCCCTCTGCCCTGTCCAATTAAAAGTATATCTCCAAATGAAAGAATTATATATTTTTATATATATACAAACTACATATATAAGAAAATAATAATAAGCATCAAAAATTTAACCTTGCAACAATAAATTTAAAGTTATAGGTCGTTTCTTGTTAATTTTCCAATCGCACAACCTGGCTGTCAATGTACGAGAACTGAGATAAAGGCATGATGGGTCAGAAGTAACAGAGAGCTGGCTAACAGAAACACTGAGTATGTCTTTAATCTTACCCCTCTCTTTTATTGTTACTATGTGGGTCTTCTTTCCACCAGCAATTCACAGCTTACGCTCAGAAGCAAAGGGCTACTGGTGGATGAGAAGCTCAACGTGAGCCAGCAATGTGTGCATGCAGCTCAGAAGGCGGACTATATCTGGGGCTGCATCAAGAGAAGAGTGGCCAGCAGGTCAAGGGAGGTGATTCTTCCCCTCTACTCCGCTCTCATAAGGCCCCACCTGGAGTACTGCGTCCAGTTCTGGAGCCCACAACATAAGAAAGACATGGACCTACTGGAGTGAGTCCAGAGGAGGGCCATAAGGGTGATCTGAGGGCTGGAGCATCTATGAGGACAGGCTGAAAGAGTAGGCTCTTCAGCCTGGAGAAGAGAAGGCTCTGAGGAGACCTTATAATGGCCTTCCAGTACCTGAAGTGGGCTTACAGGAAGGCTGGGGAGGGACTTTTTACAAGGACACATAGTGATAGAACAAGGGGTAATTAATGACTGTAAACTGGAAGAGGGTCGATTTAGATGAAATATTAGGAAGAAATTCTTTCCTGTGAGGGTGGTCAGACACTGGAACAGGTTACCCAGAGAAGTTGTGGATGCCCCCTCCCTGTAAGTATTCAAGGCCAGTCTGGCTGAGGCTTTGAGTAACCTGGTCTAGTGGAAGGTGTCCCTGCTCATGGTAGGGGGGTTGGACCTAGATGATCTTTCCCATTCTAAGATTCTATGAATCTAACACCTGCAAGACATCATTAGAGTGGTATTATGTCATTATATTTATCCAACAGGTCAGTCATTAAAGTGCTCATCAACAAGGTAGGATATAATTTTTTCTCATTTTTGCAGCTTTTTTCTATGGAAAAGAGTTGAGGGGCAGTGTCAAGACAGAGATATGGGGAAGAAGAAGCAGATTAAGAGAACAGAATGAAGACATATAAAAACACTCCTACGATCAAGGCTTATAACTTCATTTCCCAATGACAGATCTAACTATAAGGTTGTGGAGCTATGCTGCTTCCTTACTGTTGATTTAAAATCAGGACGACAGCTCAAGATCTAAATGATCTTGAGGCAATTTAATTGAACCCTAAGCCAACACACTGCTTCACAGGATATAGACAATATTTATCATTGTTTCTTGACTCCAACTGAACCAAAGCCAGAGTTATGTCCCTGATATTTTTAGTACTGCAACAGTAGACACTAACATTGCATCCAAACTGTATCAAGGTGTAGCAGAGGGAGCTCTGAAAGCTTGATTCTCCAATCCAGCTTGCTGGACCCTGCAAACACTCATTTTCTGACTCTGTCAGGATCCTAGATTACTTTCTCAATCTGCACTTTCCGTCCAGATGGTCTTTAAGGGCCACAACACAAATATATTCTTAAGTAGTTCATAATTGTTCATTTGATATGATGATTCAAGTACTTCAAAGGCAGCCAAATGGTTGAACTGAGGCCCCTAAAACAAACAAAAAAAAATTCCCATGACATTTTCAGTGTTTAAAGTTCCTGTTTCACAGTATCACATTTTTGGCTTTGTTTTTTTTTTTGTTTTTTTTTTTTTGGTTTTGTTTTGTTTTTGTTTCTGTTTTTTTTTTTTTAACCTATTTATGTCTTCAGAGAAAGAGAATTTTCTCAATGT
Source organism: Antrostomus carolinensis (assembly GCF_000700745.2). Classification (NCBI taxonomy): domain Eukaryota; kingdom Metazoa; phylum Chordata; class Aves; order Caprimulgiformes; family Caprimulgidae; genus Antrostomus; species Antrostomus carolinensis. Next base: position 7,096 of record NW_010340650.1, on the reverse strand, counting down.
TTCATAAAAAAGTTGAATTCATAAATGAAAGATCGAAAGATCTAATCTGATATGATCTCTCCATATTAATATGGTAACAAAATTTCTATAATGATTGTTATAATATTTAGTAATAGCTCTTATAATAATACTATAATATAAGAAACAGTATTTTGATTTTTATTTTGCTTTAAAGATGTCTCTCTGTTCCACAAAAAAACTTTTTGTTTATTTTATTCACAAGTTTAAAAAAAATAAAGCAGTATAATGGGCTATATTGTCTCATGCATAAGCATACAGGATATTTTACAGAAATGGCGCAGTTCTTAGCAAATGGAAAGAGACAACCTCTTTACCTAAGACAAGGCAGAGGATCTAGAATGAATTTTAGCTATCTGAGGAAAATATAGCAGACCATCTGTCCTGGTTTTGCTAGGATAGAGTTAATTTTCCTCTTACTAGCTAGAGTAGCTGTGTTTTAGTTTCAGTATGGTATTTGTTATGAGAAGAATATTGATAAAGTACTAATGTTATTAGTTCCTGCTGGAGCCCAAGGTCACCATATTTGGCTGTTTCACAGGTGCATTAGGACTGGGAGGTAGAAATGTAATAGCTAGCAAACCCCCAAATTGGCATTTGGATGTGCCAATTAAATATTCCATATCATATCACGTCATGTTCAGTATATTAACCAGGGTTGACCAGAAATCAGGGGTATTCTCTTGGGGATCGCTGTTCTGGGATTGTGGTTTTGGGACTGTCTTGGCTCCAGGATCGCTGGCTGGGGACAGGTTGTGAGTTGGTCAGCAGGTGGTTAGCAATTACACTGTGAATCATTCATTTGTATAGTCTGATATTACTGTTATTATTATTTTTTAATTATTTTATTTTGATTAGTAAATAGTTTTTATCTCAACCTGTGAGTCTCCTTGCCCTTATCCTTCCAATTATCTCCCCTATTTCCTGGGGGGAGGGGAGAGTGAGAGAGCGACTGTGTTTGGCTGCAAGCCAAAGGAGTGAAACTACTGCAACATCATATGCACTCTTGTTCTTCACTACTTCACTACTCAATGCCTGTTTCCATTTACAACATTTGTTTTTCAGTCTGAATCTGAAAGATTAAGGAGGAAGAGAGAAAGAAGGAAAGCAAAATGGAGCACCTTACCGATAGCCTGCTAGAATATGTCTGGATGCCCTGTAAGTCACGTAATTGTGATCACAAAGAAGTGGGCAGGATGTGCACAGTTCTCAGGGGACTGAGAGGGCATTTAGTATAAATCTTATACTACCATGGTTGAAGAAGATTCTGCAGGTTCTGGGAGTGGAGTTTTGTAGTCATTTCTATCCAGACAGCTAACATTAAAGGAATGGTCCTATGTCCTTAAAATAATAATCTTTCAAGGCAAAAAAGCTAACCCCTCTCTGGAGATTTAGTATTAACATAGTTTCTAAGGAAAAAAAAAAAAAAATCCCCACTTTATGTCTCAGATTCTCCAACAAGTAGTGCAGAAGCAGTCTGTCATACCTTCTTACAGTCTGTTAACCAAAGCAAAGGTACTGCTTTGTACAGGAACCCAAGAAGCATTCATGCTGTAGAGTTATATCAGTGTTATGATGCTTTGTTACATAAAAAATACAATGTAGTTAGAGTATTGACAACACAAACAAAAAAAAAGAAGAAATTAATAGCATGTTTAAAGTAGGAGTGTTTTAGTTTTACAGTGGTTAAAATATCAATCATTAACTTGCCTTCAGCCAACTTCATTAAATACTCACAGAGCATTATGGTCCTCACTTTATGTTATCTTTATAACCAGGTAGGAACACATACTTCAAACCAGCCTGTAAAATCTTAATGGAAATAGACCACTGGAAAATAAAACAAAACAAAACAAAACAAAACCACACATATATGAAAACAGGTCAAAGACAGAATTGCACATAAAGACAGAATTGCACATAAAAAGGAAACTGGATACAGAGACACTTTCATAAGGGTAGGGTGTGAAGCAAATACTTGTGGGAACTTGAGTAGTAATGCATTTCATCACCTTTAATGAAATACAAAAACTTCCCAAGGCACATACTGGAAAACAGCATCGTCTCTTTTACCATTTGATCTACCACAAATAAACTATTAAACAAAGTCAAGACAATGCAATAGTAACCAAATACCAATTTATATCCATCTTTCATGAATATTTCATCGATCTACTAGGAATTTGATGGTGAAGGACTTTGATTCCAAGATTGATTTATGATCATCTTGATGGTCAGACAAAAAGAAAAAAAAAAGTGACAGTCTCTCTGGAATTTGCTCAAATTTTTACTCAGATAAATATTCATAATCTGTAGATGGCTATAATGAATGAAGTAACCCAGTAATTTGAAAACTTATGCTTTTGACTTGTCATCACAAACTGGAATATTAGAAGGAAAAGACCAAAAAAGATGTAACAAAGTTGTCTTTTCAATGCAGTTCTTCTCAGCACTCAAGAGAAAGCTTATAAGTAATTTATTTTAATTTATGGGGAATAGAGTATAATCTAGAAAGTAATTTTTAATGAGTCTCTTGACTCACATTAGATGTGGAACAAATGTTATTTTAAACATAATCTGTAACATTTAATTACAAATCCCTCTTCTACCAGATATTTAACCTTTTTTATAATTATTAGTATTGTTCCTGAGAGGTCTATACAACCTGCAATCTCCTCATTGTTCCATTACTTAAAAGGAAATGAGTGAAAAAAATTCTGATTATTTCCCGTTAAAATCTATGAAATATTTTACAAGAATATAATGAAACAAAGGAATAATACTACCTAATAATTCTGATACATTTTAAAAAAGGATTTGCTCAAGAAAATGATCATGTAAGAAATTCTGTTTTGATAGCCTGTCATAATAACATTAGCTAAATCACTCTCTCTTTCTTTTTCTTTCTCTCTTTCTCAATAATATTTTATTTTCCATTAATTTAAAGGGAGAAAAGCATATTAGAATATTAATATTATTTTTAAGTATTTGTAGTCTGATAATGTCCTCAGGCAGATTCATCTGTGGATCCTATTATCTTCCATTTAATTCATAAATACTGAAAAATACTGATGCAACATTTAATTTATACATATAAAAAGCATTCCTTGCATCAAGAAGGATATTAATAAATCCCGTATATGTGAGTGTGGGACCAAAGAATGTCTTATTAACTTCTACTTAATGGAATCAATTATATCTTCAAGACATTTCATAGCATTCATTTTGGGATGTATAGCTCAATATTCAGGGATCCTGACGATCAAATTCAGCTGTAGATATCAATAACTTTTCTTTAAAGTAATGATACTAAAAATAATGAAATGGCTCTGAACTGCTGATGTTACATTTTATCGAAAGACAAACTACAACACAATGACTTCTGCGGAACAGAATCTCAGATCAGCTGGGTCAAATCAAAACAAAATGAAAGCAGTATCAGAAATCCTCGCTGCCCACTGTTTCACCTCAGAGGCAGGTCTTTCGCCTCACTCTTGCTTTCAGTGCAGCAATGTTTAATGGTTTGCTGAGTTGTGAATAATTATAAGCAATGCGCTGAAGACCTCTGGAAACTGTCTGTGTATCATCTCTGCATCTTTATAGTGTGTCTTCTTCCTATTCTTGGAAATATGCATTTGTATGCAAACTTGGACCACTGCTGCCCTTGCTCCAAAGGACTGTGCATTGATGCAATAGGCAACAGCAAGCACTGAGCAAGTAGGTGGCCTTTCTCTGTCCTGCTGAGCTGCACCTTCCAACAAAATACAACATACGGTGAAAGAGGAAACACAAAAGCGAAAAGATATGTTATCTGTCACACTTAATATGAGGTAATTTGTATGTATATCAAACCATTTCAGAGTCTGCATTGCATTTGTTACCAATGGAAATGTTTTCTGCCTCCTGATAACACCATCTCTCTCTACTTAAACCTGAAACCCAGTATTATAAACACTGTTTACAGCGAACTGATTAATGTACTTGATTTAAAGGTATTCTTAATGAAACATAAAATCCCATCATAACAGGAAATAAAGTTAGAATAAATTATTATTTTAACCTTTGTAGCTTGGAAAAACAAATATTCTTAAAATTAGCTTTTAAAAGCTCCAGCTTTTTAAAATATAAAAAGGTCACTTGTTATGTTTCCTCGAGGAAATGAAAGCCTGATCAGAGATGACAGTAAATTACAAATAGCTTGAATTGCACTTTTACTTAAATGAGATGTTGCAATTGCAAGTCTCTTTTACCAAGGTATTGTCAGGGTCCTGGAAGCACGACCAGGCCTGGCTGTCCCTACCCAACTCCCTGGGCCTCCTGTCACCCTGCCCACAACCCAGGACCTCATTTCAGTCCCCCAAGCCTATCAACCCCTTCCCCAGTGATGCCACAGCAGGGCCAGCCTCCAGCTCCCACAGTCCAGTCATGAGCCTCATTGAGCCAGGCCCACCTGCAGGTCTACTTCTCTGCCCAAACTCAGCCCATCCCCATCCCTAAGGATGCCCCGACACCTCTAGTGCCCCAGTGTCAGAGAGTCACTGGCCCTCACAGTGCCTTGACACTAGTAATGTGCTTGGGATACCAGACAACACAAAAGAAGTCATAGCTCCTTTTGCACCAAACAAGTTATAGTAACTTAGAATCATAGAATCATTCAGGTTGGAAAAGACCTTTTAAAATCATCAAGTCCAGCCTAAACCCAAACACTGCCAAGGCCACCACTAAACCATATCACAGAATCACAGAATCACAGAATGTTAGGGATTGGAAGGGACCTCAAAAGATCATCTAGTCCAATCCCCCTGCCGGAGCAGGAACACCTAAATAAGATCACATAGAAAGGCGTCCAGGCGGGTTTTGAATGTCTCCAGAGAAGGAGACTCCACAACCTCCCTGGGCAGCCTGTTCCAGGGCTCCATCACCCTCACTGTAAAGAAGTTCCTTCTGAAATTTAAGTGGAACCTCCTGTGTTCCAACTTACACCCATTGCCCCTTGTCCTATCATTGGGCATCACTGAGAAGAGCCTGGCTCCATCCTCATGACATTCACCCTTAACATATTTATAAACACTGATGAGGTCTCCCCTCAGTCTCCTCTTCTCCAAGCTAAAGGGACCCAGCTCTCTCAGCCTTTCCTCATAAGGGAGATGCTCCACCATGTCCCTAAGCACCACGTCAATACGTGTTTTAAATACTTCCAGGGATGGTGACTCCACCACTTCCCTGAGCAGCCTGTTCCAATGCTTAACAACACTTTCAGTGAAGAAATTTTTCCTAATATCTAATCAAAACCTCCCATAGCTCAACCTGAGACAGTTTATTCTTGTCTTATCACTTGTTACTTGGGAGAAGAGATTGAGACCCACCTTTCTACAACCTCCTTTCAGGTAGCTGTAAAGAGCAGTAAGGTCTTCCCTCAGCCTCGTTTTCTCCAGCCTGACTCCCTCAGCCACACCTGGTGATACTTGTGCTGTAGACCCTTCACCAGCTTCATTGGTCTTCTCTGGACATGCTCCAATGCCTCGATGTCTTTCTTGTAGTGAGGGGCCCAAAACTGAACACAATATTTGAGGTTATTCTCTTTATTGTGGGTCATTCTCCCGGACCTTGTGCGACTTGATAACTTTATCTCTTCAAACTTTATCGTCAGTGACTACTTTTCTTCCATGTATACTGATTAGTGCTGAGTCAAGAATAAATATTTTTATTATCCCACCAGAAACTTTCCCAGTTTGCTCCAATACTTCAGCCACAATTAGTTCCTGTGATGTACTTGATACTCAGGCTTTTTGATTAAATACATATTGTACTGCAAATTTAGGTTGAGGATCACCATTTCTGACTGCCTGATTACAAGATGTCATAACCTGTTACACTTACGTTCTTCAGGAAATGTAAATAAATGCATTTAACATGCTTATCTTCTTCTGGAAATGTAAATATACACATTAAACATGACTGTAATGATAAAAGCCCCAAACTAATGTTTTAGGAAATGCATCACTACCAGCAGAAGAGAAATTTATGAGATGGTGAGAATAACCTTCCACACTTCAGCATTTCTCACTTAGCTTCTAGACTGAAGTTGGCAATACTTTCTTCACTTAAGAATATGTTCATAAAGTGTCTAAAAATAGAATAACATAAAAATAAGAATAGAACAATAAAAAGTAATAATATTTTTAATTTATTTTTCTATGAGGAGAGGACCCTAGTACTTGCGAATTATAATATTAAGTTTATTATTTGTCACTAGCACTTGGAGAATATATGAGATGATTCTACCATACATTTGAAAATTGAAAAGGAATTGAAATGTCATATAGATGTTTGTGCATTAGATACTAAAACCATTATACCATCTTTCTAACCAGTCTTTTCTGAAATAACTGTTACATAGCACTCAGGCTTGGAAAACGTATTTCTGGAGGTATAATTATTGTCACATGCATTTGGTGTATAAGACATTCAGTAGTCTGCTGTGACCAGGATTTTGGTACTCCTCAGAAATTCCTGGAAACGAGTCAGAAAAAAGCATATTTTTCATGCCAGATCAGAACTGCTGTGACTGCAAATCTTTCTGGTGCAATATAAATCTGATTTTTATAGAGCTATCATCTTCAGAATGGTACTTTTCTATGAAAAATAAAACTTTCCCCAAAACTCATGATGGCAACATTTCTTAAAGCTCCAGAGTTCCAGTAATTCCTTCAATAATGTGGAACAATTACATCCTTGACCTCCAAAAACACAAATAAGTTACTATTTGCACAAATTAGCAACTCTTTAAATAAGAAGCATGTGGTCTTCTGTAAACATTCCAGACAACCAATTATGATCAATAATTGTATTTTACTAGTGACTAGAAATTAAAGAGATACTTATGACCACTGTAAATATTTAATATTCATAAATATGTTTTATAAATATATATCATTATAGTCTGTAGCCTGGCAGCAAGGTTCCTGCCTGGGTTTTTGTTGCAAAATATCTTTCTGAGAAAGGATTACATCTTGAGAAATTACCTTTATAACTGGATTACTGCAGAATTAAAAATAAATAAATAAATAAATAAATA
>NW_010340649.1:0-33590 GCF_000700745.2 Antrostomus carolinensis | reverse complement strand
CCTCAGACACATGGTCTGAATCTTGGGATTAATTGTCTTGTGCTAGGGCAAGATTTGGACTTGATGATCCTCGTGGGTCCCTTCCAACTCACAACAGTCTATCATTCTACAAAGATGCAGCCTGTGGAGAGGCTGGCAGGAGCTGTGACCCCATGGAGAGGAGCCGTCTATTCCTGAAGGACTGCACCCTGTGGGAGGGACCCATGCAGAGCAGTTCATGAAGAACTGCAGCCATGGGAAAGGACCCACTGTGGAGAGGTTTGTGAGGACTGTCATGGGACTGTCTCCCATGGGAGGCACCTCACTTTGAGCAAGGGAAGAGTGTGAGGAGGAGGGAGTGGGAAAGAATTACAAACAGACCACAACCCCTATTCCCCATCTCCTATACTGCTTGTGTGTGTGGAGGAGCAGAGGAGCCAGGAATGGAGGAGAGAAGATGAGCCTGGGAAGAAGGGGAAGATAGGGGGAAGGTGGTTTTAGTTTTGTTATTTTTTCTCACTATCCTACTCTTATTTTTAATTGGCAATAAATTACACTAATTTTCCCCAAGTTAAGTCTGTTTTGTTCATGACAGTAACTGGTGAGTGATCTCTGTCCTTATCTCAGCCCATGGGCTTTTAAATTTAGTTTTCTTCCCCTTTCCTGTTGAGGATGAGGAGTGAGAGAGTGGTTGGGTGAAAGTCTGGCAGCCAGTAAAGGTCAGCTCGCCATATTGCCTCATGTAGACCTGCTCTGTTCTCATTCTCACTAACACCAGTCGAGCCACTGTGCCGCCAGCATTGTTAAGAAGCCATGTGCTGTGGAGGTCCTGTACTTTAGATACACAAGTCTTCTTTAAAAACCAGAAGTAGCTAAGCTATGAATGCACTCATTTGCTTAGAAGAAAATAGTTTGTAGCTACAAGTGCATTACCATGAAGGTAGCTATTGCAATACACAATTCTAGTAAAATGAGGCAATTGTGTCAGCCTTACTGTAGCTAACTGAGGTTAAATTCAACTCCTGAGAGATAGTGCTAATTTACATGGTAGTAAGAACAGCCTTACTGACAAGATTCAAAATACCAAGAGAAACTATTCCTAATTAATTTTTCTGATGTTCAAAAATAACTTTTTCATAGCCATGAACAGATTCTTAAAATCATCTGGTAAGGCTGTCCTGGGACCAAGAAGCTTATAAAAAGCCTTTCATGGTGAGAAAGGGAGCAGAGAACGGATGTGTGCTTGTTAATTTCTCAGTCATCAGGCTGACTCACAAAACAAGGAAGAAGAGATGATAAATGTGACCATACAGACCTGAAGCAAAACTGACCATGGTCACCAAGCCAGATTTAAGTGGAGCGCTACAGATCAGTTTGCTGCCAATTGTCATCTACTTTGTCTGAAGGGAAAAATAGTAATAATAAAAAATACCCTTACAAAGAGTAGTCAAACTGTAAACAGACTTTGATATATGGCAGAAACAAATTTCGGAAACTCACAGTTGTCTGAAGCTTTTTGCAGAATCACAGAATGGCAGGGGTTGGAAGGGACCTCTGGAGATCATCTAGTCCAACCCCCCTGCCAAAGCAGGTTCACCTACAGCAAGTTGCTCAGGACTGCATCCGGGCGGGTTTTGAACATCTCCAGAGAAGGAGACTCCACAACCTCTCTGGGCAGCCTGTTCCAGTGCTCCAACACCCTCACAGTAAAGAAGTTTTTCCTCATGTTGAAGCAAAACCTCCTGTGTTCCAGCTTGTGCTTGTTACCCCTTTTCCTATCGCTGGCCACCACTGAAAAGAGTCTGGCCCCATCCTCTTGGCACCTGCCCTTTAGATATTTGTAAACATTAATAAGGTTCACTCTTGTTTTACAGTAAGGTATGGATTTGTTCTAAAAGGAACTAAATAATTGACTCTTCCTGTGGCAAGATAACATCTACAGTGTTCATCTTGAAGTCTGTTATTTGATTTCTTTGAACTATAGTCCTCTCCTATTTTGTATTTTGTTTCAACCTTGTTGGCCATGTAGCACAAGTCTCAGGATAAGTAAAATCTGGATTCCAACTGCAGCCAGCCAGCAGCAAAAGACATTGCTGTCTTACGGAGATTTGATTCTATGATCTTCCTGTTTGTTCATGGTTCACCCTCTTTAGTCATTGCCCAGAAAAGTCCCTCACTATCCTGTGCTGCCATCCATTATCTGAAAAGCTCAGTAACTCCTGTCTGCTGGCAGCCAAAACGAACTGTGAGTTTTCCTGTGAAAGGTGTCAGTTTCGTTGCAATCAGTGTCTGCAAAGTGTAACAAGCTTGGAAGGCTATATCTGTCTTGTCTTAAGGATACTATTTACAATTTTTGTTCATTATTCCTACTGATCAGCTAGTGGTGATATCAGAAGCAAGCTTTTAATTCTGATAGAAGAGCTGCTAGGTTGCAGTTATGCCCTCCTTTATGGATACAGTTCCTTCAAGTCCTTGCAATCCCCAGTCTGTCAGGTGTATTTTAAATACGTAGTTTCCCCAGCACAGTGGACTTTTGTTCTGTATTTGCACTTCTGTCACAGTCAGGTCTTTGTCTATGTCTAGGACTTTTACTAGCATAAAAATATGTGTTATACATATGTGTAAATAAATAGTAGCATAAAATACACATACTAAAAACTGTCCTGTTTTTTGTACGGATAGGGTTAATTCTCTTCTTAGTAGCTGGAAAGCACTGTGTTTTGGTTTCAGTGAAGATGTTTATGAGAACAATGTTGATAACTACAAGAACACCGTGCTTGGGCAGTTTCCAAGAAGAGAGGACTGGAAGGGGGGAGTCGAGAAGAAAAGTGTAGTAGTTAGTAAGTCCCAGAATTGACAGCTGGATATGCCAATAAGATATTCCATAGCATATCATGTCATGTTTAGTGTATTAGCCAGGGCTGACTGGAAAGGGGGGAAATTCTTTTGGGAATCACTTGGGCTTGTTTTTCCAGGATTGCGATTTCAGCTTCAAAGTTCCTTTTCGGTCCTCTGGGATCATTATCGGTGGGTGGTGAGCACTTGTACTGTATATAGTTGTTATCATTGTTACTCTTATTATTCTTATTTTACTTTTTATTTTACTCTAATTATTAAATTGTTCTTATCTCAACCTACGAGTCTCCTTACCTTTACCCCTCCAATTCTCTCCCCGATTCTCTGGGTGGGGGGAGAAGGGGGTAGTGGGGGGAGGGGCTGTGAGTGGCTGTGTCTTGTTTGGCTGCCAGCTATGTTAAACTATCACAAAAACTTATAAAAACAATCAAAATTTTTAATTAATAAACAGAATTTCCCCTTTACAACAGATAATAAACATATAACATAATAAATAACTTCCACTTTGCAAACATTGACAATTGTCTACTAAAATATACTTTTAAGATATAAGGGTGCTCCACACACCATTAATTCTCAAGGATAGATTTAAACCAGTAGGGAGTAGGCTTGACAACTGATAGTATAAAGCAGGCCCTTTAAATCTGGAAGGGAAATATAGCTTAATACAGAGAAACAGATGACTGAAATGCCTGTCCTCCTCAATTAAAGTGTGAAAAAATAAGAGGTTCCAGAAAAGGAGACAACTGCTGTCCACAAAAGAAACAGAAATTTTTCACCTCTTACCAAATTATTGCAACACGGTTCATATCTGGTCCTTTCTATATGAGGCTAAAATTCTGTCCTTAGCCTCTCAAAAATCTCTGTATTGCAAGCAATTGCTCTGCTCTTGCAGCTTGTAACTGTTAACAGGAAAACTGTCTGTAAAGACCAACCTTGCTTTGGCTTGACTTTCTTTCTTTCTTTCTCTCTTTCTCTCTCTTTCTCTCTCTCTTTCTCTCTCTCTTTCTCTCTCTCTTTCTCTCTCTCTTTCTCTCTCTCTTTCTCTCTCTCTTTCTCTCTCTCTTTCTCTCTCTCTTTCTCTCTCTCTTTCTCTCTCTCTTTCTCTCTCTCTTTCTCTCTCTCTTTCTCTCTCTCTTTCTCTCTCTCTTTCTCTCTCTCTTTCTCTCTCTCTTTCTCTCTCTCTTTCTCTCTCTCTTTCTCTCTCTCTTTCTCTCTCTCTTTCTCTCTCTCTTTCTCTCTCTCTTTCTCTCTCTCTTTCTCTCTCTCTTTCTCTCTCTCTTTCTCTCTCTCTTTCTCTCTCTCTTTCTCTCTCTCTTTCTCTCTCTCTTTCTCTCTCTCTTTCTCTCTCTCTTTCTCTCTCTCTTTCTCTCTCTCTTTCTCTCTCTCTTTCTCTCTCTCTTTCTCTCTCTCTTTCTCTCTCTCTTTCTCTCTCTCTTTCTCTCTCTCTTTCTCTCTTCTTTTTCTTCCTTCTTTTTCTTCCTTCCTTCTTTGCTTTTCTTCCTTTTTTTTGTCTGCTTTGCTTCCTTTTTTTCTTTTTTATTTTCCTCCTTCTTTCTTTTCTTTCTTCTTTCTTCCTGCCCACCCTTTCCAGTATTGCAAGATTTTTCATATAATGGTTTTGATTTTTTTTTTTTTTGTGATGGTCCAGCTCAGGTACTCATCTGTTTTGTTGCATACCAGACCCATTCTGATCCTAACCCTACGACACAGAAGTAAAATTCAACATTCACAAATTTCATAAGACAGACAGGGCTTTTTTCCCCCTGCTTTTTAAAGATCACAGAGAGCAGAGATGAATTTTCAAAGATCTGATGAAAAACATTGAGTCATAATGGGAAATATGCTAAAGATGGTGAGGTGGGAATTTAATTAAAATATTGTCCCACAGCTGAAAAGGAGCCAGCTGAGGAACCTGCTGAGATTAAACTCTTATTCACCGTATCTGAAGCTAGACTTCCACCATGCACTAGTAGCTGGGTCTTTTTACTAGTGCATAAAAGCTTAGTTGTTCATTTGGTGCCTGGTTGTTGCTAAGATCTTGGTCACATGAGGAGGTTTTCGGCAGACTGTTCACATTCCTTTAAACTCTTGCATAATGGAAAGCAGTTGCTGAGCATGCTGCTGAACACTTTGCTGTTCTTCTTTTAGCCTTTCCTCATTGTGGAGAATCTCCTCCTGCAGCGAAGCTGGAGATGAAGCTTTAGATGAAACATCCAGATACAGCAATTAGCACGTAGGATGAGTTACATTATAACTCGCTACCCAGCCATCTTCCATTCGAGCTTCACAACTGCTAGAGGACTACCGCTCTGCTAAACTGACTTTTTAGCTAGTTTAAAAATTATCAGCCCTTACAACAAACCCAAAGAAAAAACATCAAACCGCAAAATACCCAGAAACAGAACTCCACAAAATTAATCCTCATGGTTAAATGGCAAGGTTGTAGTTTTAGGCATGCCCTCTGCAAAGAAACGCAAGAAAATAGATAATTCGGTTCTGGATGTGCAGGGACACAGTCTTTTCTTATGTGATGCTTCTGCAAGACAGAAAACTTCTACCTCAGGGTGATTACCAGGACCCACAGTGGATTTACCAGAAGTTGAGAGATTCCAGTCTTTTTTCCTGCTGGCGTTGCCCAATGTTGCAGGTCACATGCTGTAATGGGTCAATAACTGTATAGTCAGCTCCCCTTCCTCCCAGCCCTGCTCAACCTCACAGGGACATCCACCCTTGCCGAGAAAGAGCCCTTCCTAATCCTCAGAAATGGTGAAGGCAACACCCTGAGGAAATAGATGCCCTCCTTGGAGTTAATTGTCTTTGGGTTGTCAAGCTAAAAAAAAAAAATAATATAATATAGAGATTGTTCCCATACTGTAACACATTTTAATGGGGTTTCCTGTCTTCAGAAAGCACAGTTACAAGTTAGGTCATGCAACTCAAACTCAGCCAGGTCCTCCCTGCTCCTCCTCCTCTTCCTCCTCTTCCTCTGCTATCTCTGAGAGGAGGGAAACAACTTCTCTGGTTCACAGACTGAGTGAGGAGACTGGAGAAAATTCAAGACACGTAGTTAGTTGTTTCATATACTATTTTAATAAGGGAGGGCAGAGCAGTTAACCTAAAGATGCTCTTTGGGTATGCTGGAATATACGTTTGTAATCTGTCACTCTCCCTGCCATTTTAGGTGCCAGGTCAGCAAATTTTCTGTCTTTTTTCTCTCATTTTCTGTCTAATCACAGATCCAGCAAGCCAGGCACCTCTGAAGAGATTCAGAAAGAGGCTAATTCCTCCATGGATTGGCATGACTTCATGGTGGTGGGAACAGCACTGTCTCAGCTCAAGTTTCTGTTTTTAAGCGCACAGCCAAGAATAGAGTACTCCTTATAAAGCACTTTACTCCCAAGAAGCTTTTCTATGTCCTCTGATTCCTCTCATTCCAAAACAAAAAGGCCAAAGCAGGGTATGCAGAAACCTCCAGGTGGGCAGAGTGGCATCTGAGCAGCCTCAGGGAACAGTGAGGACAGCAGGTATGGTGGAGGTTGGCACCACTGTCTCCGTTGACACCACCAGCACCCTGCTCCGGCTGGTGGGGGGGGAGCTGCTTCTGCTGAGGAAAGACCCAAAGCTGCGTCTTCATTTGCTTATCTGGTGAGAAGGAAGAACACCCCAGTTTCAACTTGTAGTATATCCCCTCATTATAACTGCAGAAGGCTGTATCTGCCCTCGCTGTAATAAAAAAAAGGTGCTTTGGTAATGACAAGGAAGCCTGACTCTGCATGGACCAATTAGGATATTTTAAATGTATGTGTCTAGTAAAGCAGTACAAGAAAGGGATTTTCATAATAATAGATTAGAGCTCAAATAGAGCTGTGGTGAAAAAAAAAAATGTGTTTAGTATTCATGTAACTGTTTCATCCTCCATGTTCACAAAACATAACTAAGAAGTTGAAGAAAAAAAACAAGTACAGTATTTGAAAGCAATTTTAAAATGTTACCAGAACTAGCAATCAGTGAATTGTTCTAACTGTTCCCTGGAGTACTTAGATAATAGTGGTTTTGTATCATCTTGGTATGCAGTGTTCAAGAAAGAAGAAAAACATTTTACAGTAAGAACTGTGCTCAAAACACATATAAAAAGGATCCAAGTGGAACCTTCAGTTGTACCCACAGCTGTACAACCTCATTTGGAACAACCTTAGTTTATGGAATTCTCTTCTGTACTTGCCATTCTCCTCTGATCTGGCTTTGAACCAGGCTCCATTTTGGGCTTTTTGGATTTCCAAGGATCCTGTGCAGTTCAGGATTTGAAAATAGAAGATTGCAAAAATGACTATACATCCCTAGTATATATTAGTTTAAAATGTCTGTACGTTATTTAACAGATTAAAAGATTATCTAGTCTCTCAGAGAGGTAATCTTTAAGTTAAAATTTCTCAGAAACACATTCCCATTCAACTTGAGGTCTTTCTATGTTTTCCTTTCTCTACATTGCTTTTCAGTCACTTTTCTGTTTAGTATGCAGCAAGAAACACTTTGCAAAGTGCAGGCATTTACCATTTCAGTGTCTAGTTCTGCATATCCTAGTCCATATTAATTTGGCTAAGTTTCGCTTGTATGATGAGTGGTAATCATTGAACATTTATACCTGAACAGTTGAACTTGGAGTGAAATGTAAAAACTGTTCTGAAGCTGCGCTGAACAACTTTCAATATCACAAAGAAGAGATGTAAACACATCTGAGATCATTGGCAGCGGATTCCTAGGACAGATCCTGTCCAAGTCTAAAGCTGCACAAGTAAGGATTATTTTTGTAAATTGGGTCTGCAAACTGAACTCCAGCATTTTGTTCTTAAATTAATGTGAAAATGGCAAATGAGAATTTGAAAAGTCAAATTAGCAAGGTAGTCTATAGGAAAAGTTATTTCAAATGATGCAGCAATGTATGGATGCAAAAAACCCAAGAAGAATATACAGCCTTGGAAATTAGACCATTGTGTGCTGCAGAGTTTAGGTTAATGAGCCATACAGATAGAATCTGTGAATTATAGAAGTGTATGATTATTGTTATTAGTGTTGTATTAATTTAAATAGATCAAGTGTTAAATATATGAATTTTTGGAATATTGCACAGCACAAATCCCCTTCTAAATTCTGTCTTTGCCCTGGAAGCTACTGAACTTGCTATTCTGAAATAGCTGTTGTTAGGGAGATACGAATAGACTATTACAGGGATTTGTTTGCAGTTTTTAAAATTATTTTTTTTTCTGAACACTGGAAGGCAATTTACAATCTTAAATGTGTATCGAGCAATTAATCATCAAGCAGTTATGGAAAAGGGCACTTTCTTACAAAATGTACCTAACCTATTACATTCACTGTCTAAGACACACCTCCAAGATGAAAAGGACAGGAAGAGTCAAAAGAATAAAATAAAAGTATGCAGTTAAAGAACATAAGTAAAACTAGATTAAATTTCTAATTAGATATCCCCTTCTAGTAGTTAAGTGACCTTTGAGCTTGTTCAAGCAGCTGGGTCCTACACTGTCTCTTCTAACTAGTTTTACAGAATTAATACAGCTAAGAGCTAAGCTGACTTTGACTGTGGTTCATGTTGCATGGACAGTTAAACCCATGGATATTTATGGTGACCCTAGAGCTGTTCTGCTTATAAACTCTCCAGGCATTCTTATTTGGCATTTATTGGTGGAGTAATTCAGGCAAAAATACGAAGGCTCATGCTTTACTTGGCTGTTGTTGGTTTGGCTAAAGGATGAATGGAAAAGAAATGTGTAAACACACTGGAAAAGAGAGTAAGCATCTGAGCTTACCCAAGGAAAGCTGGGAGCAGAGTCTCAAAAGAATAAAGGAGAAATGACTGGCTTTTAAGTTTCCATATTCAGCAGAAGATGTTCTGTATAAAAGCTGTGGTCAATCCCAATGCTGATATTTGATTCCAGCTATTGTCACAAAGAAAATAAGTGCTTGGGAAATACAGTATTCTGGGGATATTTCAGTGGAGTGGTGAAACAGATTGAATGCATTTGCCAAAATATTATTAAAACCAAGACAATTAGGAGGGGAATAATTTAGAGTAAGTGAATTTTAAACTTCTTCCATGAACAGCAGAAATTTCCCAGTGGACATTCAGATAATCCATTTTCAAGAGCTATAACAACCCATTTGAATGCTACTTATTAAACATCACTACATCTTTAACAGGAAATCTCTTCACCTCTAACTCAAGAACTGTCTGCATAAGGAATATGTGCTTTAATTTATCAACTCATTTTGCAATCATTATTTCTTCAATATTCATTCTCAATGCACCAAATTGTTTACTATCAAATATTAAAATGTAATTCAGCTGAAGACAGTTCCATAAAGGGCTGAAACTGTTAATTCACTTAAGCTGCAGTAAGGTTAGTACATTAAACTGATGTAAGCCAGTTCTTCTATCAAACGAATCACTCTGCCTCTCTGTTACCCATTACTTGAACCCACCCCCCTGTTCCAGTACAGTTGTCTATGTGGCTGGAAGGTTAACTAGATCAGAGAACCTGTGGAGATCAAAAATAAGTAATTTGCTAATTTCTTTCTGCCAGCTAGTTCCACAATTCACTTCACTGCATGGCTACACAAATACTTGTGCAGGAGGCATGGGTAGGACTCCTTCTGATATTGCAAGACAACTGTGGCAGTTCAGCCTCCTCTAGTGATAGTTTGCTCCTAACACTTTACTCAAGGTTTCCCAGTGTACACATTCTCAAAGGAAAGGTTGCAAAAGGGGAAAAAGAATGTGTTTCCACTTCTTCAATATGATGTCCAGTCTATTTAAACTCAGCATCATCATAAATTTAAGTCAGTCCTCCAGACTTTCCATAGAAGTATACACTCTTCCCTCCATAGAGGGATTAATTTCTATCAAAGAGGTAGAACAGACATTTGAGGAGTAAGATTTTTTAAAAATTTTATATCCTTTTATCAGTGTCTTAGGTGCAGGAAACCAGAAATAAGAATAAAAAGAACCTAGTGAAAACCTAATGGAGAAGAGTAATTATGTAATAGATATTCTGAGATGGTTTTTAACATAGATGGGCCATTGTAGACAGCAACAAAGCCAAAATTCTGTTGCATTTACAGAATAAAAGAGGATCTCAGAATAGAAAAGAAGAAAGGTTCTGAAGAATAGTGCAACGACTTCTTCACTGAGGTTTGAAGCCACAAACAGCTTTGTGTGAGACTTACACTTCTTCTAAGCCAGGTTCAAAAAAGATTCATGTTGACTAACACTGGTGAAGAGAGAAGTTATTAAGATCACAAATCTTG
Organism: Antrostomus carolinensis; assembly: GCF_000700745.2. Taxonomy (NCBI): domain Eukaryota; kingdom Metazoa; phylum Chordata; class Aves; order Caprimulgiformes; family Caprimulgidae; genus Antrostomus; species Antrostomus carolinensis. The sequence goes on along the minus strand of NW_010340649.1, from coordinate 23,429 downwards.
TCAGGCTGTTTTTTAAGTTAGAGGTGAAATTTAAAAGGATTCTATGTGGTTAGACGCAAACAAAATCTCCAAATGTGCTTCAGGTGTGTGGAGCACAATGAAAGGAAAAGACCAAATGCAGAAAAGTAAAGAATTGGGAACGAATTCCTCCAGGATGAGTAAACCTTATCATATGCTGCTAATATTTCTGGCTGAAGAAAATCCCTCCTTACACAGTGAGCACCTCTGATTTTCTTTATTATAGCATGAAAACCATTAGAATGGGAGCTGCCAAAAATAAAAGGCAAAATGTGGAAGAGATGAAAAATGAAGCAGACACCAGCAGGGACAATAACTTGTTGTGTACTTAAGTCTTGTTTAAAACACCAGGTGTATACAGGGAATTAGGTACCACCTTATTTTTTTTACTGTACAGGGAATTAGGTACTACCTTTATTTTTTTACTTAGCAGCACAGGCACTCAGTAGGAAAGCCATATATACCATTAAATTTTGCAAGATTTTTGAGAGAGGCTGATTTTTGAGAGAGGCTGATTTCTGAGACCAGGTCATTAATTGTCTCAACAGCAAGCAGTAGCTCACATCTGAGCTCAGAAAGAGATGAATATGCAGTAATAACTTTGCTTTTCAAGGTTACCTTGGCAAAACTTTCTGCTTCCACCCCTAAATTTAAGTCAGCTCAATGCTGAATGAAAGTTTGCTGCAGGGGGCAAAAGATGCCAGGCATAAATATTGTAACATAGTTAAAGGCCAGATTCGCCAAAAAGCAAGTTAAATATAATTACCTATAGTACTGCTTTGAAAAATCAATGCAAAACATTGTTTGACATTTGTAGGTTAGCACAAGGAGGAGACAAATGAGAGAATTGCTGTGATTCACTAAAAACTTGACCAGTGAAACACAGAAAAAATAAAGCAGTTGAGACTTAAGTTCAGATGGATGATGAGTTTTTATCATTGCATCAGGAAATATATATTTTTCAGAATATGAAAGTAGCAAGTGAGGGATCTCTTTTTATTTATTTCAGAAATAAGGAAATTCATAAAGACTGTTGTTGTTAAGATGCAACAAATATTTGTGGGACTTCTTTTAGTGCCACCTCGTCTTGAGATAAGTTGGTTCTACCTAAAGCCCACAGTGTAGCAGCACTTAAAACCCAGTTCCAAAACATTTAGCAGTGAGAGAGAAGCATTTTTAGAAGGCTACAAAATTAATGATTCATTTTTAAAAATTGTAGATTTTTTAATGTAAGAAAGATAAATACAAAATATACTGAGTCAAGTCTCCTACTTCCAAACACCTACCAACAAAATGAAAAAACTGGAGAGAAGAAGTTGTATGTTACAGAAAGAAACTCAGATGATTAATCTTTCAGAAGAACAGCAGGTTTCCTTGGCATTTGGTAGCCAAGGGACTTAACAGCTGGGTAAATTATGTAGCGATATATTACAATGTCTGTGTAGAAATAACCCTCAAATAACGCACTGTGGGAAAGTGTTACTACATTTTCCTTCTTGTCCTTTGCAGTGATAAATTCATGTTCACAACAGGGGATCATTTCATCCCATTCAGCAAAGGGTACAGCACAGAACAGGTGTGCAGGTCCTAAGGACATATCAAAGAAAACGGGCTCCAAAGCAGTAGAGCAGAGAAAAAGTTCTACAAGAAGCATGCTAATGCAAAAATGTCGTTAGGAATATACTGGAGAAATGTTCTAGCTATTCAACTTTCAGATGATTTGTTCTTATTCCTTCCCGGGCACTGACTACTTCTTTTTGAAGGTTGATGACAGATTCTTGTAGGCCACCTCAAGGCTGTGGATCCAGGTTTTTTTGGTAAATTTATCATTATATTCTGATTAATATTATTGAAATAATAACTCATACAGAATCCCTGGGTGGTTTTTTGTGGGTTTTGTTTTGTCTTGTTTTGTTTTGTTTTTAAAGCTGGAAAAAATGAGAAGGGGAGCAGCTTATGTCAGTTTAACTCTGTACTGGATTTATTAATTCTCTACTGATCATGTTTCCTTTTCTATCCCACAGGGATATTTTCCATGTATGAGTTGAGGAGAGAAACTGCATCTAGCTGACTGGTGCCCAAGAAACTTCCTTCATGTAATCCTTCTTTAATGTCAGAATCTCCAGTTTCTGCGATAACGCAGAAAACACATTGGAGGTGCACAAATATACAGGATCACACCAGGAAGGTAATTCCATCATACAGAGAGCACAGGGAGTGCAGAGAAAGAAAGGTGTGGCTGTACTAATTGAGAATTACATTTTATGTTGGTGTCTTCAGGATTCTCACATCCCAAAAGCCTTCTACAGTCAATGACGAGGAGTAGGAACTTTAGACATAAGTTTTACACACTATGAGAGGTTCTTTTCTTGTTCACCTCCATATGGCAATGACCCAAAGAACAAATACTGTCTATGAAAATGAAGCCATTATTTGTGGTATCAGCCCTGCTTGGAAACCTGCTGCTGCTTTCTCAGTAACTTATAAGCTTCCTTTTCATGTTGAAAAATCATAATGTGCTGAAACAGTTCAGGTTTCCTCCCTAAAAATTCCAAGAAATAAAAAAGAGAATACTTCTTATACTGATATTCTTATATTTTGTAAGTCGTAATGCAAAAATACTAATGTTTTTTATTTCCTATAGCAAAAATCATACTATCATTTGAAGTGGAAATCTATTTTCAGAAATCTGATGTTGGAGGTCTGTGTTTCTAGTGGGGGCACATGCAGAATTGAGTAACATAAAATAGGATAAGACACATGAAACTTGCTCAGCTTGGAGCCTGTTCTAATATTTTGAGAATGTAGTAACCATCACTGACTTATTTTATTTTTAAGAAGGAGGTACATATAGAAGCTGCACAACAACAAAGAATCAGTTTTCATAGTACTGATGATACACCTGAAGCAAGACTCATGCACCATAGCCTGAGCTGGCTTGTAAAATTTCCTTCAAGAAGGGTATTAAAGATAATTTTTTCTGTAGATATATATAAAAAAGAGAGAGTATGATGTTAAATTATACTTTTATATCAGAATCTATAAAACATCCCCATACAATGAATTGATGCATTCTTAACAAATTTAGGAGAATATGTTCAGTTGCACAATTGTATGCTGTGATATTTAGAAGGGAATCTGCCAAAATAGAAACTCTGTGTCTCAGGGGCTTTCCAGATGTCTTTCCAAAGTTCTTTCAGTCTACAATTCCAAACATACCAGGGTCTCCTGACTCCACATCAACCAAGACAGAAAGGATTAACTTCTAAAAGTTGGTTCCTAGTAAAGCTCGGATCTAGAGAGAAGTGTGTCAAATCAAATAATTTCCAGAAGGTAAAAAAATATCAGTAAATTCTAATAGAAAAAAAAACCCAAACAGAAGTTCTCTGGAGATGCTGTACCTTCAAGAATAAGAAAGATGCTTGAATGCTGGGCAACCACCTTTGCACAGAGCGAAGACCATTCTTCCAGTTGCAGCTGCCAGTGTCATTTAGCAAAAGTTGTGACATGATAGAGCACTGTGACACCCCAGTTTAGTTTCTCAGTCATTTCATGAGGAGCAGTTACATTAGCTTCCCTCATGATATAAAGCTCCTTAAGACCAGTCAGGCCAACTCCTTCCTTCCTCAGGACTTCCAAGAGCTTCTTTCAGCACTTATCCTTCAATCTCTGTCACAGAAGCTGTGACTAGAACTGACCAGATTCTCCCAAAAGATATCTGGGAGATTCCTTATGCTAGGCTTGTCTCTTTGTAGAAAGAATTCTGAGGAAGGTTTCCACTTAGTCTTGTACATCAAAATTCTTCTTTCTTCAAGGCCAGTTTCTTACCCAAACACATTCTATTAGAAGACTCTTTCTGAAGAGCTCATCTCTTATCTCTTCAAGCTTCTCTTGATCAATTTCCTAGGATTTTTTAATATACAGTAGGTAACATACAGCTGTAGCATCAGGATTATAGTCCATCTTGTTTAGTAAACATACCTTGGATTATATATTAATCTAAGAGCCACAACTTGGAACAAAGTTGACTGGTTCAGTACCCACATTACTCAGAAATGGGATGGATTTCCAAACTCTATGCCCTTCCCTTTGCAAGTGTATGCGTCTGTATTTCTGTGCAATCAGTCCTTCCTTATTATGTTTCAATGTCTACATTTTCCAGAAGTTTTGTTGTTGGTTTTGGGGTTTTTTTTATTGTTGTGGGTTTTTGTGTTTAGTTTTTTTTGGGGGGAAGGGGGTTGTTCACAGAGGAAGTACATCTGAAGAAAATCCCTATTAAAAATGCAGCAGTGGGCAGAGTCTTTTGTTGGCACTACCACAGTTGGGGCAGCACAGGGTGTCCATGTGGATCATTCTGGTTTTCCTCAGATTCTAAGATACACACAGGGTATGTGTGTGCACGTATGCATGAGTCTTCTCCTAGTACACTTATACAGTCATATAGATAATACACCAGTAAGAGTGGCATATAGATAATACATCATCTGTCAGAGGGGCAACCTGGAACCTTGAAAACTGGCACTAGATCTAATAGCAGCTCTTCCAAATCTTCATTCCATTTTAAAAACTAGCAACTTTTGACATTCCAAAACTATAGTAATTTTAACAAGTTTTAAGCAGACAGTCTAAGCATTATAGTTTCTGTCAGCTTTTGAAACTCCAGGTCCAGCAAGACAAAGTCTCTGGTAGTAGGGTCCATTGCCTGGTTACACACTGAAATGAAATATCTGAGTTGAACTGCCCACATAGAAAATCATTAACACAGCTTGAGCCACTACAGAGAACCACAGAAGAAGAGAAATAATTTCATTACTATTAGCCTCAACTTATCTCTACCATGGCATGTCAAAATCAGTCTGAATTTTCTCATCAAGACCCACTGTTCTGGCAATGTGTTCTTGCACTTGTGAGGATAAGCAGAGGCAGGTTTGGATACAGCACTGACCTATGTTGGTCATTATTCCACAGTGGAGATCCATCTCAGAATTTGTAGCTTACACAAGTCAATTATTTTTATAGTTTTGCACCCTGTCTCACCAGGTAGCCACTTTACATTCTCTGTTTCCAAAAGAGATTCATTCTACCATGGATTTTCCTTGTTTAATCCCCTTGACAACTTTCTTTATTAAATTCCAGTCTCTCAAGTAAAACGGACTTCTACCACTAGTCCTGAAGGCAGGTCTGTAACTCTTCTCAAGTTCAGACTTGAACCATCTGCAGTCTTCCCTAAAGGGAATAGCTCTGCATTGAAATTATTATTAGTAATAAAATAATGTACCTATTCTACAAATAATAGTGGTTTGTTTAGTAATTTAAAGCCATTCAGCATGAATTAATACCTTCACTGACTAATGTCTTAGTAATTGAATCAGTAATTAAATATTTTACTAAGTAAATTAAGTACTGGGTAATTTATCTGTTCACTAATGTTGTTACTTGGTAACCTGGGAAATCTTCCCAAGCAAGCAATTGAAGGAACATGTGACCCATTTAAATTGTTCCCTCAGGCAAACAGTTTATATAGTAATTGTATTTTAGCAATAATTTTGAAATTATATTCCCAGAAGACCACCTATGCAAGTTGTACACTGAGCTTGCAAACTTGAATCTTCTTGTGATGCCATCAAAATGTATGAAATTGGCCTGAATAGTTTCTACCAAATAAGGAGTTTATTAGCCAATAATTTGAAAGTTGTTGCTGAAGTTTCTATGTGTGTGACAGTGGTGATGGAATAATGCTATCTGCTTAATTTTTACTGTCCTTTGCTATCCAGAAAGCCCCTATGCAGCTTAGTGAATGATCTGTGGAACTGGGATCCCAACCAGCAAAAAATGAAACTTTAAAGACAGGAATCTAAATGTCACTGTTGTTTCATGGGGAATGAAGACTGTTTACTTGTCACCCTTGTCCAAAGTTTATATTGACACTGTTGGGAAAGCTTAAGTCTAAGCCAAGTATCAAAACATGCCTATTGCACACTTTGTGAACAAGCTTGTGCTAAAAGGGAGTCTTGGCTCAATACTGGAGTCAGCCTAAGCACATTTAGTGCCTTAGCATGGGCCTTGCTTCTCTTGTTCATGGCTCTGGGAGAATTAAGTACTGATGGATCTATACAGCACTCAGATTCAGAGGTATGCTACAACCATAGAGATGTTCCCAGTAGGAGCACTGGCTTTATTTCCATTTTCCTGCTCTCCAGTGATGTTTACAGGGTCAACTCCATATTTAGTATTATCAACTTTTACATATGTCGCTTTCTGGGACACAAAGAATATTCTTCCCTTTCTCAACATTAACCCTTCCTTACTTAGCATAGATGCTTCTATAATGGACTTCAGACAGACTTGCCAAGCTCAAGTCTGCAAATATCTAGGTGGGAGCAAATACAGATATGTCAACTGTCTCTGAGTCGCCTTTGCAGCTGCTACTGAACAGTTATGGCAATGATTCAAATTCTGTAGGAGTCATGTAGCCAGAGGCTAGCGGAGAAGAAAAGGAGCAGTCACTACTGCAGGATACCCCTGGTTCTCAATACATATATTCTTTCCATAGATCCCTGAGGATTTTACTAAAGAAGAAGCTACCTTCCTTCCTGTGCTCTCTGAGTGGCATGCAAGTTCTGACACAGGAGTGTTTCTCCTGTGATTCTCTCTTTCTCAGGCAGAAACCTCTGTATAAAATGTGCCCTTTAAAAACAACAAAAAAATCCAGCTCTGAAAACATCAACAAATAGGAAAGTGTACCTGCAAATAAGCCATTTTGTATTTGCCCTGAGGCATAATAAGGTACAAATTATGCCCAGTGGATTCAAGACACCTGCCTTTCTTCCTTGCGATGAACCTAAGGGTTAATGTCATCGAAAATGAAACAGATGCAATGCTTTGTCCCTTCCTTTATTAATTTCAGATAATTATCATAATTAATTATGCATTTCCTCAATGTATCTGATGAATATATACCTCTAATAAGAAAAAGAAACTGAGCAGCTAGCTCTGCTGATGACAAATTGAGATGTTTACTGTACTGCAGGCAGGAGTCCATCCTGGTGTGAAGTAGTGATTCTGTTAATGTGTATTTCACTTTGGGGATTTTAGTGGGAGTAAACCTACATACACATACATATACACACACAAGAGTGCAACTGAACAAATTTCAAAGAAAGAGAAAATGGGTCTGTAGGGAATTAATGTTGCTTTCCTTTTTTTTAATCTGGAAATCTGATTTAGTGAATGGAAGCCCAACTGTTCATATCAACAGAATTATTTGCTATATTTGGGTAAAATAAATAAAGCCACTGGCAAGTTAACAACACTATTTGAGAGCATGAATGTACAGCATTGCATTCTATTTTCTTTCTTACACCAAATCCAATGTCCATTATTTATATTCTATATCAGCACTGTATCCTTGATTACTAATATCAGTAGATATTAGCATTAGGATAAACCCTGCTTATTCCACCAAACTAGTCACACTGCATCAGAAGGGGCTATAGCCAGGAAAGCAAGCTTTAGTCATTGTATTTTAAATTCTCCAGGGCTGAAAACATTGGAAATGTGAAAACTGTCAGTCTCTGAAAATTGACCATGCTCACAAAGGATGTAAATTTATTGATTTTTGTATCAATATGATATACATATTGATACAAAAGTGTTATATTAATATATCTGTATAAATAGATGTATCTATTACAGATCTATATTTTAATAATAAAGAGGAAATAATTATTCTGCTTTAATAATGAAGAAAAAAAAAAGCCAGTGTAAATTCTAAATATGTGGTCATACCTTAAAAAAACCCTCAGTGGATCTAAGAGTGAGACATCAGCTTTTTTTCACTCTGCTTGATTTAATATTCCAACTGGAGCAGTGCTTTGCTATATGATCCCTGTCATGAAATTCACCTCAGGTATCTGAAGAGGTTTTTAACTAAAGTCACCAATTCAGCTGCTGCATCTAAATCTGACAGGACTAATGAATGAGGTCTTTCAGCTGCTGGTGCTCATAGTCTGCCATTATTAACACACTGAAAAGTTCATTTGTGTTAACACATGAACTGAATTGTCTTAATGTATGAACAGTTGAACAGCGTCCTTGCTACAGATAGAGCACCCTGGGCAGAAAGACAGGGTGGACAGCTTGCATGAACACCCAAAGATGGTCATGTGTACCATCTGGGTGCTTTCCAAGCATGTTATGCTCACAGATCTGTAAAGTCACAGATCTATCCCTGCATTTTTCATACACTTCTGTCACTTGGAAGTACAGACATATCATGCTCCAATCCCATATTTTCTGTCATCTGTTTGGACTGGAAACTGTTTCTTCACCTTCCTTTTCCCCTTATTCTTTTTTTTTTTGCAAAACTCCCTAGAACTCCCTCATTTTCAGGAAGGGAGGAGATATCTATTCCATATTTGCCTTGATCCTTGGTCATTTTCAAAGACACAAAGGAAAAATAATGGTCTTCAAGTACTTTCAATGAGCAACTGAAGGTCACCCTCCTTCAAACCTTCTTTCTTCCTGACACACCCTATCTACTGATAAGACAGATACGTTTCTTTTGTTTCCTCAGTAGTCCAGTGAAGAAGGTAAGCCTGAGGTGAGGACTGCTGGAATCAGAGAGAGGATCAAAATGGAAAAGAAAGAGAAAGGAGAAAGGAGTGTAAACATTCTTATAATGGAGTCTGAATGTCAATACTTAACATAGAAATAGCACCCATTCTATCACTGTCATTAAATGTTGGTCTCTGGCCACCAAGGTAAATTACTTACCTGTATGTGCTACTGTATTTCTCACTGAAATGTGAACAATAATTAGAGATGGGCCAGAAACACAACAAAACACAGTAGCTAAGTACATAATTAACATGATTTACAAAGAGAAATTATCTTTCTGCCCACACATGACAGGTTCGAGAAACTAATAGAATGACAAAAACACAAGTTTTCAATTCCATACCCACCCTACTTAATCCCCTTTAAGAGAAAGAGTGAAACAATTTAAAAACGCAGGGGGTGCCTGCTGCTTGCTCCTTGAAATGTATCAAAAAGTATTTTATACAGGAAAACTTTTTGCAGTCTTACAAACTTGTAGGGTGAGAGTCATATAATTGTAGTAGCATTGGTAGATGCCCTACCTATAACATTCAGAGCTTTTGTAACTACTGCAATTATTCATTAACATTTCAAAATGGTCACACCTTCACAATCATATGCTTCAAGATCATTTGGAAGGTGCAGGTGCAACTAGCTTAGATTATGACTGCCATCTCCATTAGTAGGTTAGATCGCAGCAAGAATATTAAACAATTTCTCCAAAGATCATGCTGAATATGTACTTGCATGTTGATGTTGCTAAGGTGTAAATAGAAACACTTTGGGACAGCTGTTTCTACTTCTCTACAAGAGATATGATATAACTATATTCTAATCCTATCTGGGTCATATTTGCTTTGATAACATAAATATTAACTAATAAAAATGTCTGTCATTCTATCATACTCACCAATTACTTCTCAATATCAGCACAGTCCATCAGCTGATGAACTGAACATTTTTTTTCTCTCTTAGCTTTAATTTCCTTTTAATTTTGTATTGTTTTACTCACTAGTTGTAAATATTTCTACCTCGGCATAAGATTTTTAGAGGAAGGGGGAACAGCTGACTCATTTATCCATTCATTTATGCTGCAGCCTGGCTTAGTCTTCATATGTACTTTGTGTTAGGAATAGTGTGAAGAGTGGGAATTCTCTAGGCCTGTAACACAGCATTGGACCTTGATATAAATACACATAGCTCAGTGCATACTGTAATCCATTATCAATTAGTATTTAGTCACCATTAGTCCATTTGCCCTCTACCTGGGCACCTCCTTAGGGTCCACATCATACTGCTGATATTCACAAAGTTGAAGGATGTTCCTTTTTTCATGTTCTTGTTAGCATTGCTGCTGAGTTTAATTTTTCACCATATTCTATATGTATATATTTGGAAATAGGGTGTTTGTAAATATGGTCAACATATATGGTTGAACATTGTGTAAATTAAGCATAATGAAGATGTGTTTATAACAGATGTTATACCACCATTCTGCCTGTAGTTTGTAGTTCCCTCTATTTGCATTGAACAGTGCAAAAAATCCTTCTATTCATTTCAGGGTTGTTCTACCTCCAGCAAATGTACATAATCCATAATTGCACACACATTGACATCTGTGACAAAGAAGAATATTTACTCTCCTGGTCTGGATAAGTGTCAGCTTTCAGTTATTTTTCCATCTGTTTTGAACGCATCATAGCTACTTGACATGATACAATTAGTCCTACTCTTTTAAGGCTGAGTGAGTAAATCCCCAATGATTTTAACCAAACTTTTTTTATGTGTGAAGAACTAATAAAGAGTAGCTGAGTTTACATGATCCACACTGCTTAATTCAAGCTCTTGCTTTGGAAATCTCATTTGAAAACAAAGGCAGCCGGGAATAAAATAATTCTTGGTCCAAACATTTTGTTGTTGCCCTCATTGTACTCCTCCAGCTTGATAGCTTGTCCATAGGCTTACAGTCTTCTCTCCAGCTGCTGTATTAAACCTCCATAACACTGATGGGACTTACTCCTCCTTGAGTCCCAGAACGCATCAACTATGAGATTGCACTTGATCCCTGACTTCAGAAAGATCTATGAAAATACATTGTAGGATGAAAACCAAAAGAAACCACATGGAGTTGAAGAGATGCTACCAAGAAATGGATTGTGCAGAGCTTAAGTCCCTTCCATCCAGCTGTTTTCTCCTGTGCATTGCAGGGTTCTTAAATTAAGGTTTTATACACCTCTAAAAATAATGAGCCCCTAACAAAAAATACCCATCACTGCAGGCACAGATGGTCAGACACTATCTTCCTCAAAAAAAGACCTGCCACCAAAATAGGACAGTTTCTCATATCACTGGAAAAACTCTGTTATCTCTTGATAGAAGAGCATGAGTCTAATGGGAGACAAAGCTATGCTGCAAGGGAAAGCAGAATTGCAGCCTGTTCAGAGGTAGGTAGTGGTATGGTATAAATGGTCCAGAGCTCTGAGTATCAGCTCATACAGTGCTGCTGTACCTGCCAATACATTCTTATTACTAATTGTAAAGCAGGACTGTGGAATGCTGTAAATGACAGTAAAATGGTCTGTAAATTGCAGACCTCTGCAGAGGGCAAAGAAATCTGGAGCACATTTCTGTGCTGCTCTCTAAGGGGTGGTTTAATGTGATGATATTATATTACAGTTGAGGAAATTGCTTGCTCCTTAATAGGGCAGTTTTAAGCTAGAAATACAGTAGATACACATTACTGAGATATTGGCAACTAAGCTCTGTAATTCACAAAATGATCATTGTACTGTTTAATGATTCACAGAGCCTTTTGTGGATGAGACACAGAACTTACTTTCTAAGATATTTTAATGCTCTTTAAAATATTGTGAATTAAAATCATTCCACCATTGCAAGTGATTCAAAGACATGGATCATATATGTGTGTGTGTTCACAGCCATAAATATTAATATTGTGTCCACATGAGGCATCATTTCAATGTGGAGAGAGTTGGTTTTAAAGCTGCTTACATTCTAATTAAATGTATGCTGTACTGTATAAATCAGTGACAGGCAAAGTCTAGAGGAAAAAACAGAAACATTTATTAAAGCTGTACTTTTTATTGAAGTAAAATTCTACTTGTACAGACACAGAGTTTAACAATCTAAGATGATCTGAAAGCAAAAAGATTCCAGTAATCACAGGTTGATCCTTAAAAAATTCTACAGATTTTAAAAAGTTAATATTAGAGGTTTGGTTGTTTTGGTTTTTTTTAATAGCCCCTTTTTGATCTTTCCTTAATCTGGAGCCAAGTAGATTTTTCCCAATCAGAGAGCTACAAGAAGAATAGTAAATTATTGCTGGTTTTGCTTACTGGAACTGCTTGACTATTTGAGGATAATCTTATATTTTTAGATTGCTATGTTACTGTTTTAAAAGACTTTTATGCTGAAATCAATTCTGCTTTAGTACAATGAATATCCCAAGTGCAGGAAGTATTTTCTCCCTATGAATGCTCATTGTAGCTAGTAAGCTCATGTGCTGTGGCTCTGTAGCACCAGAACTCAGCAGAACACTCACACATGTAAAAACAGACTTAAACTTACCTGTGTTCTTAAGCCTTACATACTGACATAGGGCTAAACATGTGCTTACATGCTTAAAACTTTACCAAATTGAGGATTTTATTATTGAAGGAGGGTTGTCATTAAGCTTCAGGTTGCCTGAAGGACTGAAAAAACATGGGCATCGAAAGCAAAAGCAAATAATAGCCAGACGATAAAGTCTTCCAGTTTCACAACTTCTTGTATACTTCTGAATGGGCTGCAGTGAGTAGAGGCGTTTTCATTCGTCCCTGGTTGACTTAGAGCCTTAGGCATAGGCAGAGTTTCTGTGGTGTTACTGCCTTAACACAGGGTTAATGCCCGCACTAATTTGAATTTGAGATGGTTTATGTCATTAATAATGATGATTTATTTTTGTTACGGTCCCAAACTGGGGTCTTACTTTTTATTATTTTGGAATAAAATGTTACAAAGACCATAGAATGACCCTGACCCATTAGATGTCGTACTTCTTATACTGATCTGTTGGTATCTAAGTAGTCCACTGTTTCCACTCCTTTTACAACATCTCCAGGCCTTCACCTGAAGGCTGGGGATGAATGTGAACAACAATAATTGTTTTTCACCAGACTTAAATATTGTTACACTACCCGCTTTAGTGTTCTGTGGGGCAAGTGGGACCCTCTGAAGGTTCTCTTGGCTTAGAGCTGGGTATTTCAAAGCAAAGCTATGCTCCCTAGGCTTCCTTCACAAGCTTTATTTGGGGAACCTGCTAGGTTTTTACCGAGAGAATCAGTGGTGTTTCTTTAAGATTTTTAAAATCAAGTCCCATGTATGGAGAGCAGAACCGGAGGGTTGAGCTGTCTTCTACAACAGATCTTGTGGCAAGATAGATATTTTAATGGATTTGCAGAGAGTAAAAATGGGCAAGGATGTATATGCTGATCTTTTACTGTTACAGGTGGCTGGAACATTGCTAAGCCTTGTGGCTTGTTAAGAAATTGAAACCTGCAATAGTTTCTGTTATTTTTCCTGCAATGTACTAAAAGAGGAGGAATTAAAAGGCCTCTAGAGAAAAAATTTTCAATCAAGATTTTAGAGCAACTTTATTATCCTCATGACCTAGTTTTCATAAGTGAATAACGCTGACTTGTTTGAGGATTCAGCTCAACAGTATTCTGCTGTTTTGGCTGGAAATCTGGATAAATACCTTGGGTTCTATTTCCTGTTTGGTCTGGACTCTTTTTCTTCCTTTTTTGCTTGTAATTTTTTTTTTTTTTTCATTATTTTTATAGTGGGTTCCAGAACACTCTCAAGCTGTGCTCTACTGTTCTTAAAAAGCGTTTCTCATCACTGCCAAAACTTGAGCCTTTACTTTCCTCCTTCCAGTCAGAGGTTCTCCTGGGGGACATATTCCTGGCTGGTGGTGCACTATTCTTTTTGCATTTTCTTTTTTTTTGTAGCTAGGTATGAACAAGTCAGGGTTTCAAAAAGAGAACACACCCTGTACATTTGTATTGGTATTCTCTCAAGATCACTAGAGTTAGATCCCAATGGTAGCAAAGAGCCAAACAAGTTGCAGCTGCTTTCCAGGCCAAACAAGAGAAACTGCTTGTTTGTGAAAGAGATTCAGACTATTTCTTGCATTTACCTGTACTGATTCTGCAACTTGTGGGGTGGGACCATCATACCCTGTCACTAAAATCTGTACATAACTGGACTCTGTCAGCTTCATGTTCATTTACACACACAAATATTTGTGACTGATGTGTACTTCGGAGCCTGATTTGGGATGATGCAGACTAATTCATTACCACACTCTGTATAAGGGCATACAATTCTAGTTTGAATTATGGCCTGAGGTCAGAGGCTGAGTCAGTCTTTTACCACCCAGCTACAGAGCACTCTCCTTCTGAAGCAGTGAGAAATACTCTTACAGAATTTGGCTTTAGATGAGAGCAGGGAGAAGACAAACATCTCAACTATGTGGCTAAATGTTAACAGTAAGTTAGGAAATTGCCAGCTGTCCATTGGAAGCGTTTATAAGTCTCATCCATTGTATCACTGAACTTCCTTTTGCTCCGCCAAAGGTTTAAAGGCAGGGATTTGAATAAAAGCGAGAGACTTCAGTGCATCAAGAGTCCCTAATTACAAACAACATTTCAGTTAAAGTTTGTTGATAACCTCTGTATCCTTTGTACCCTTCCTATATAACATTGCTTCAAAGTATTAGGATGAAAATTACTCAATGCCTAATTATGCCATGGGCTTGGAACCAGGAGAGGAATGCTTTCAACTGATACACTGTCTACCCTGACCAGGAAGTGTAAATGAAGATGTGGAAGATGTCTCCAAACTCTCTTCCCTATGTCATGTTTTATCATACAATATTCTTGTATGCAACTTGCAGGGTAAGAAAAGTTTTATATGTAAAGGGGCACCTTCAATATTTGGTATGTTCAGAGCAGTGAAGTAAAGTAAAAACCAAGTAACAAAATAAATGTCAGTTCAAAGGAAAGTGATATAGAGACAAACAGCTAAGAAAAAGTGGTCAGAGTTTACAGGTAGCACTGCAAAAAAGAAAGTAAATACATCAAACACATTTTGCATTCTCTGGGCAGTACAAGACATCAAGCAAGCAGAAGTACTAAAAGTGAAATGGTACTTAAAAAAACCCCCAAATGATGAACTAGTGCAAAAATGTGAAAAAGTGCACCAGAAAAATACTTCTGTAATGTAAGCACTGCACCAGATTTATGCGGAAAAGATAATACAAGCTTGCTCTCTCTCACTAGATAGATAATAAAAATAGATATTACTGGGATGTGGAGAAAAGACCAAGCAAAGCCTGTGTATTGCAGGCCTTTCCAAGCGCTCATTTTCTCTCAACAGATGACAAAGGTGGGAATGTTTGGAATCTAAGTGTAAACTTCAGAAGTCATGATAATGCTGTTAAATCAAAAGCCTTGCTGATCCCTCTTTCTGCTAGTACTATTTTGCTAGTAGAATAAAAATCCTTGATGTATTTCAGCTTTGTGACTTATCGATAACACTGAAAAACACTTATTGTGTTTTTCATTGTGAAATGTCACTATTATATTGCCTTCAGGTCCATCTTTAAAACAATGCAAATTAATGAGGTTTGATAGAAATTGAAGTATAGAAGATGACAGACATGGTGTAAGTAGTAGACAGTGAATATACATGTAAGAAATGAAGAGACTGCAACTCAGTATATTACTGGAATAAACACTAATTGCATGCAGAACACTTAAACAAGCAAAAACAATTGTTTGTTGTGACCCGGGTTTGGCAGAGGGCTTCTTCCAATATTGTTTTTCATGGCATGGCTATGAAGAATAAATGCCACATGGCTGCAGGTACAAGCATGGGACTTTCCTAAGTGAAGTGGCATCTTCCATTTCATTTTTGTGGTAAAATACAACAGAAAGAACCCAAATAAAAATAAGAGGAATATACTGCTGGTGCATTAAGAGACATACTTCTGCAGTGGATTTCATCCTAGGTGTTCTACATATTACAAGTGCATAATGTAATATTTGCAAGTCTAGGATATTTATATAATTATATGCCTCGCCAAGTAAATAATTGCAGCAATGAAAGCTATGGGAAAAGGCATATGCAGGACTCTGTGTAATCATCTAATCACAGGAAGGAAGGTTCTGTCAGGTAGATATCTTTCATTCTTCCAAACAGTGAAAGATTGAGGTCAGGGAGCTCCAAATGCTTGAAACCAAAGACATTATCCCATTAAAAAAAAATACATGGAGGTTATAATAATAAAAATAACTGTATTTGAAACAAGCTGCTAAGAAAATGTTCAAAGGATGACAGAAGAAAGGCAACTCCATTTGTAATGTCAGAAAGTATAATAATATTATGAGAAAATTTTTTTATAGACAGAGCTGATATTAGTCCTACATGCTTTATAAGCTGTATTAAGGAATCATTTTGCTCACCTATAGAAATCATTGATGAAACATAAGCTAGTCCCTTCCAGCAGTACACAGGCTTGAATCGATTCCTTGCTGAGAGAAAGGGCGGTTTTGCTCCAGAGAACCAAGTGGAGTTACATGGGTGGTACAGAGTGTAGGAAAGGACAAAGAAGCACTGACACTAATCCTTGCAGCTTCAGTAATTCAGTACTTGCTATCTGTTCTGACACCTCCTGCAAAAGTGAATCAGAGATGTTTTGTATCACATTTCTACTTCCACACAGGCTTTCTGCCATCACAGGAACCTGCTGGTGGAAATACCTCCTTATTGCACGCAGTAAGATAAGGCACAAAAGTAGGAGTCACAAGATATGTGATATTTACATGATATTTACTATGCAGAGGTAAGAGGTATGATAGACAACAGGGCTGGCCATGGAGAAAGGGCAGAACATGTGTAACACAGCATTGCTATGCAGATATCCAGTATAGCCAGCAGAAGGGTATACAAATTAACTTATTTTTTTAACTTTTGGGACTTCAAAATACGTAAGCATATTAGTTATTTAAAGGAAGATAAGCTGGTAAAAACAAAATCAGGAAAAATATCAAACTAACATGAAGAAAATGAAACAACAATAAATTTACAAAAAACAGACTTTTATTTTCATCTGTTTTATTTTTCTTATACCATTAAAAACGGAAAAATTGTCAAAAGCAGTTATATTACCACTACCTCTCTGTACTGCATGGTGTGGTTAATATACCTTAGTCCACTGTTAATCTACCTTTCTTTATTTCCACTCTACTTTTAAAGAAAAACTAAAATTTTATCTGATTTTATTAGAACTATGTCTGCTTCCAGCCTTTTTAAAAAGTGGATCACACTAAGAAACTGGTAATTTTATTGGTAAATAACTACATGGCTAGAATGACGTACACAATCCTTTGGTACAGTGTGAGTGAATGTTCACCACAGAAAAGGAGCAAAGGACTCTCAACATGTGTCTCAGGATTTGTTATCAGAGATAAATAGGGCCGTATCTTGCAGTCTCCTGCGCAAAATTGTTGGTTTGAAGTTGTTTAGCAAACCTGATTTAACCAATGCTGTCCAGATTTGCATTAGAGAGTCCAGACAATTACCAGAGGGCACAGTAACATTTTTCAAGAAAGCATAAAAAAGCAGACAAAGTCCAATGTTTCTTATGTACAAATATTATATGTCCACTGTTACATCTTACAGATTTGCAGTTAACTGCTAAATGAAGGATCACCAATTTATTAGTGTTGTGTTTGGATATTCTTTTATATAGTTCCAAGCAGATGCAAAGAGGTATGCAATCTTGTTTTGTTGCCCTGGTGTGTGTTTAACTAGGATACTTCTGTATGCTGTGTTATCTATCCAGCAATTAAAAACCATGCTTCCTGACTAACCCATTGTTGCAATTTTACTCACCTAGAGTAAACCTTTTATCATTCCTTCATACTTTATTGCCATCTTTGGACCCATATATTCCTCCAAACAGATAACCTCTAGTAAAATATACACGTCACCATACTCAGATCAGCATCTTATGCAAAGTCTTTCCCACATATATAGGTAGACAGACAAGTATTTATACCACTGTAAAAATATTCCTCTCACTTAAGGAGGAAAAAAGAAAGAAAGTGTGAGAAAGAATGAAGGAGCTCATCAGTTATTATCTCTTATTAAGGAGAGAAGGTAAGTGTGAGCTTTGAAGCAATCTACTATGAACTCTGTAAGTATATCTCATTGACTAGGGAGCTCCTTGGGTACTACACCAACTCTAATATCCTAATGCAATTTTAATGAGTCCTTAGGCATCCTAGATGTTTCCCATGTCCTAGTGAAAGAAAAGGAAACCTCAAGCTGTTGGGAAGTGAGGGGTGTTTGGGACTGCAGCTAAAAAAATTGTCCAGTCCCCAGTCCTTGCACATGGATTCTCTGATGACAGCAGCATGGTTGGATTTCCAAAGGAACCAACCAGCTAGTCAGCACTCTCACAGACACCTCTGCAGGCTGATTGGCAGTGTGGCAAAAGAGGACATCACAAAATGAACAAATCATGGCTTTTTTTCTTCTGATATGAAATTAGTACTTGCAATACTGCACTCTTGGAAATGAATCTCACTTATACACCCCTGAAAAGTAGTGAAATTGAAGAAATATGCACATTGTGCTGCTTGTGACCCTCACCTTAGTGCTGGAAAAATCCCACTGTTGGGGTGAAAACAGTCTTTAAGTTCCTCTCTTATCTGTCCTGGATGTCCTGTAAAATTCCCAGTCACAGTGTTATTTATTCATGTGGACAGCAGCTCACTTTTCTGATTCTTTTCAAGTCAAAGAGCCACTAGAAAGTAAGGCTATTCAGTCATTATTCTCTTGAAGTTCTTTTCTGGGCCTACAAGTCGTACCCCAGGCTGCAATATAGCTGAGGGATACCAGAGGCAGGATCAGGGTGTGGGAGATGCTGTCTTTTGGTCCCAGCTCAGGCTGTTTGAGCACACTACATTCAGCAAGCCACAGTGTGGAAGACTGTATAAACACTCCCATTGGTTCTGTCCCTGTTACAACTCTGAAAATGAGTCATCAATGTATTTTTTTATGCACCATAAGAAAAATCCTTTTGGATAGAGAGATGAAATGTGTCTTTACCTTGTCATTGTGCACTGTAAGTGTAATGATGTCCTTCCAACAGGTATTCTTCCTTTGACTTTGCATTGCTGCTCCATCAGTCTGAGGGAAAATAGCTTGGAATAAGTATGTAATTTCCATTTCTTCCTTTGCTGTCTGAATTTTTTTTTTTAATTCTCTCTCCTCCTCAACAACTCTCAATTGTTTGAAATGCAGCTATCAAGAGAAAGATAACCATAAGTAAGAAATAGTACTTTCTCCAGTCTAGGGGTTGATGCAAACGAAAGACAATGATTTCCCTCTACTTCCTTTTTAGAGTCCTGCTTTCTGCAAAGATTAAGACAGGCTGTCTGCACATCCCCCATTGCAAGAAACACATTGAGTTTCTGATAAGACCCTTCAATAGCCACCCAAAAGGGCAACAGGCAATTTTATTTTAGAGCAAATTAGTTTCATCTCAGCAAAAATTACTAATTTATAGATGAACCAACTGAAATGAAAGCATGGGTTGCAGGGAGCGGGATCAGGAAACATTGGGAAGAGAAGAATGTTTCAGTAATAAGTCTTCAAGGATAAATATTTCATGGGAGTGTAGCATACTGTAAGATATCAGTGTTGGCTGCAAAAGTCTTCTGCATCTACAGGGAAGCTGGTATTAGCAGTTAAGCAAGAAACTATTCTTCTTTAACCTGATAAGAATCTAAGGACATTAAATGTCTGAAGAAGATAATAATTTGTGATACTGAAACCTACCTGAATTCAGTACATACACATCAGTAGAGTATGGCTTTTCAGCAGAAAAGACTCCAAACATAATTTGTCACACTGTAGTAAAAACATGACTGAAAAGAGTGAAGTAACTGCTGATTCCAAGAATGTTTCTAGAATTAATTAAATTAGCATAATTGTTAAATGTAGGAAAATGAGGCTAGCATTAGATGAAGATGAGAATAATATTTCAGAAAATACATTGTTTACATTGCTGTCAGTAGGAGTTTGTTTCCCTTTTCTGAAGAAGCTCTAAAGCTTAGCTCCCTGTTCCCAGTTTGTTCCAGCATCACTGAAGTAGTAATTCTTCTTACCATTGAGTTTCCTTCATACAATTTTCTGCATCTTGGGATAAATCTCTAGATGTACAAAACGGTCATACTTTGAGAGTGGAAAGTGGGGTGATTCAAAGATCATGAGATTCCTCCTTGAATCAGATATAAAGGTGTCTGTCCTTTGTATCATCTGAATGAAATAACATCTATTCCCACATAAAATTATTCAAAAATCCTGAAGAAAACACAGTTTATAGAATGGGCAGACTATTAATCTATTTGAACATCTATTTAGCAACTGTAAAACTTCTAAAGAACTTTTAAAGTCTTAGGTAAAAAAGTAATAGCACCATGCAGGATTTTAAATTGAATAACCTAGGGTTTTAATTTTCTAACAGAATTTCTTAGATTCCCTTAAGGTCTGTTCTATAACACCTGGTTTTATAACAAACCTATTAGTCAGAAGAGTGGCTTTTTGCCTCAATAATTGAATTAGAACAATCCTTTACAGTAGTATTATAATGATTATTTCTCATTTGTATTGTGGGGTACCAACTAAGATCTTTCTTTATTGACCAAGATCACAATACGCTAGGTGTTCCATAAACACAGAACAAAAAGATGATGCTTATCCCTCAGTTTTGCAGTTTATAACATGTCAGGTTCACTAATTCCACTTTCTTGTGTACAACTGAGTAACTGTGTACATTCAGCTGTCACACATGCTTGATCAGGCTATATCAGCAACAGTCAAGGAAAAGTTCAGTTGCACACCAGGACCTTCAGATTAGGATGCTGTTCATGGCAACCCTGCATAGCTCCTTTCTTCAAAGCCTATTTAATCAAGGTGAGAGGATTTAAACCTACTTACCAGATATGCCCACCTCTAAGTTTTATTTGTAGTGAATAATACTTTGTCATGGAAATGTAAATATGGAGCCAAGGTCAGAAAACATTCTGTAGGACAACTCATTCTTTGTATACCTCTTTCATAAAGCAGACCTTGTGATTTTTGCTGAAAAGGTTTTTATGGTGGAGGCATGAGTAATATTTTTCTATGACAATTACAGCTCTGAAAACCTCCAGCAAACAGCATGGCTAATTAGGGTTTTGATTATACAGGTGGAATCACAGCCATGGAAAACTCTTGTCACGATGTGCTTAAATTCTGCATTCCATGTGTATTCAAATTACTTCAGTAACTCAAGTGCAAAGTGTATAAATTCAGTCCTGTTGTAAGTGGGGTGCTGCAATGACTGTTCTGTTTCTGACACAGGTAAACATGTCCTAATACTGTTTATCTTCTATTCATAAATAAAGTGCAATTATTCCTATTTCCAACAATCATGTTTGCTTCTTCTGTTAACCATGATAGTATAACCACATTCATGCTTGTTCATTAAATACTAAATTAAACTGAAATTAAAAGCAAGATGGGTAAGAACTTGTAGTTCTTATGATTCTATGATTCTGTCAACCATCACAAACACGTTTAGCTTAAACTAAGAATAACAAAGGACAGAGGACGACAGATAGTTATGAAATCAATTTTACTACTAAACTTGCTTGATTCTGCAAGCAAAAATGCAAAGAAAAAGAAGAATCCACATTGCAAATCATCTTTGTGCAAATTACATAATCTGATTTTACTGATACTGGAAACCCCTTCATTTAAAAATATGCTCAACCAACACGTTTATTTGGAGCACTAAAGCTGTCTGCTTTTGCACCCTCAAAAAGCCTCAGTTAACTTTATTTTTCAAGGAGTCTAAAACTTTATGTTAAGCAGAAAAGACCCCTTATAATATTTCTTAATATGAGTATTTCTCCAGGACAATTCTTGTCATAGATTCTTGCATGAGGAAAAAAAAAAGAAAAAAAAAAGAGAAGAAGCCATCTTTCATGGCTAGGATGACCTGTGTATTAAATGAAACTTTTAAATGTTGGGAAACTTACTCATAAGTAGTAGTAATCTGCTTTAACTAGAAACTTGTACCTTTAGTTAAGAAAATACTCCAGTGGCAGCTGTCTATAATATTTTCCATGACTGGCTAAACATTTAGAAAGTTTGCCTAGATGGACTAGCTTAGGAGGAATTTCCCTTCTATGACATATTTTAGGATTTTTAGTGATAACAAAGTCAGGCTATTTATTAATAAACTTCTGATGTGTTCTTATCTTTTGTTTCTACTGACAGACGTGAATTTGACCTACTATGAGTTTGCAGATGTTAGCCTTTGTGGTGTAAGCAATATCCTACTGAGGCAATTTCGGGTGCAGATGCAATTTACGATTCAGCATTTTATGAAATGCTGAAGTCCTATAAGGGTTTTAAACAATAGTCTTTCCATGTTGGATGTCATGCAGCAACAAATCTGAGCTTTAGGCCATAATCCATTATAAAGACACTGCTGAAGCCTCAGTTGAGTTCAGTTTTGTTTATGAAGCTGAGATTCAATTTCTGTGTAAAGTATATGGAATTCATCATATCTTCCTCAAATGTTTCGCACTTCTTAATTAAACCCTGAATTATTTTTTTCAGAATTTACATATAAAGTCATAATCTGAATAATGGATTAAAAGGAACTAAAAATTAATCAGAATTTTAGCATCTGTGTGAGCTGGTCCTTTGCCTTGAATAATCCAAACAATGGAAAAAAGAAGCCCTTTCAGGCTTATTATGAAAACTAATTGAGATTTAGTATATAGCCTATATTTGAAGACACTGCTAATAGTTGCTGCCTTTTAAATTGGAAAGGCTGGAAGAGGTAATCAACTCAGATGACTTCTAAATGGAATTGTGGGAATAGGTTAAATAACCACTCTTCATCCTCTAGATCTGATGCAGTGAAAAAGTTCTGCTGTTTTTTGTGACTAGGCAGTAAGAATGAAGCCAGATACTCATGTTATCACACTACCAGATTATATGTTCCATCCCTACCTGTTGTTAAAGATCCTACAGCTGCAACCCAGCTCATGTGTTAGTGACTGATAGACACGTGGGAGAATCAATGGCCTGGTTGTAAGCCAGTTAAGCCTAAATGTTTTTGTTCTTTTCTTAAGCATGACGTTGTCATTAACAAAAAGTGCTGAATTGTCCATAGTGCTTGGCAAGCAGGATGCGCTGATATAGTTTTACTGACTCTGTGAGAACCGCAAGCAAGAGAAAAATGCAAGTCTGTAAATGTAACCTTTAGTATTATAACCAATCATTTTTATGCCTAATAGTATGATGTAACTAATCACCAGTCACCTAATGCCTAATCGGCACAACTAACTGCATAAATGAGTATTATCTGGGCTAATAAATCGATTCGCGATCTATCACTCATATTGGGTCGGCTTCGTGATTCCTCCGCTGCTCGCAACTGGCGCCCAAACAGGGACCCTTATCTGATCCACTGAGCGGCGGACGCGGCGGCACCGGGATGCAGCGACTGGGGGACAAAGACTGATCGATTGACGCCTGAAGCTGGTCTACAATTGTTAATAAGGAATCAGTCCGGTCCGGACAAAAAGAGACAAGAGGCCCGCAAAGCCGCGAAGGCTACGGAGCGTAAAAAAGGGCTGCAAGCAGAGAACGACCTGCAAAGAGTGAGCGCTCAACGGAGA
>NW_010340648.1:0-9941 GCF_000700745.2 Antrostomus carolinensis | reverse complement strand
TCTTCCAAAAGCCACGATACTGGATTTGTCCTGTAACAACCTGGTTTCCCTGCCGGTAAGGGGCTAGAGGGGCTCTGTGGGGATGGATCTGCTGGGAAGTGTTTAGAGGAGATGACTGGTGCGTCAGGAAGGGTTCAGCGGGAGGTTGGGATCTGGCACTTTCCTCCTGCTGAGGTGGCTGGGCGGCTCTGCTGCCATTGAGGGGTCATCCGGGTGGTGGCTCTGGAGAAGAGCGTGGCACTGTGTGGAGATTGCAGTGTCCTCCTGCCAGAGGATCGCCACGTGAACACAGACCAGTTTCATCAGCAGTGGAGACTCGGTGGTGGTGTCTCAGTTGTATTGCTCCACGTCATCTTGTCAGTCTGTCTTGCCTGTCCCACTCTTTTCTACCTCCATCTTCCAAGGCAAAGGAGGAGAGTGATTTTCCTCCGTCACAGTTATGTAGTAAATTCAGGATTTGTGGTTTATGTAAGGTGTGGGCTATCTTCACCTTCTCCATGCTAAGGTTCCTTCGTACAGGTGCTGACAAGCTTTTTCTGGGTTGTGTTTGGGTTTTTAGTCAGATTTCTGCAGTTTGATGCATCTGGTGAAATTGGATTTGAGTAAAAATCGGCTTCAGCAGCTGCCCTTGGACTTTGGCCGCCTGGTCAATCTGCAGCACCTGGACCTCCTGAACAACCGTTTAGTCACCCTGCCAGTCAGCTTTGCACAGCTCAAGGTAAAACTGTTTGCTGGGCAGTTATGTAAAGCTTTGGGATGCAGCCCAGGGTCTTGTGATCCTTCTCAAGTTGATTTCTCTGGTAAAGCATCCATCCTGCTGATTACCCATTCTGAAATTCAGCTGGCTCTGCACTGCAGCTCGGTGGAAATTATCTCACAGCTATTGAAAATGGCTCTGCTCAAGCTCTCTGCTTGCCTTCCCTACCTGTTTCGTTCATGTGAAAACAGAGAAGTTCTTTGCTTCTGCTTTGGATCTCTTAAATAATTGCAAGACTACTATACTCTTACAGCCTCCCCTTTATCGTTCCTTTCTGCAGAACCTGAAGTGGCTGGATCTGAAGGACAATCCCCTGGATCCTGTCCTGGCTAAAGTAGCAGGAGACTGTCTGGATGAGAAGCAGTGTAAACAGGCCGCTGTCAAGGTAAGGAATCTGCTTTTATTCTTTATTTCCTTATTTTACTTTATGGTGGTTCTTCCTCTTTTTGCTTAGCAAGCTGGGCGGCTGCTGCAGCAGTTTGAAGTTTCCTCAGCCAGCGCAGTGCAGGTTCATTGTGCTGCCTTCACTTCTTCTGTGCCTGTAGAGAGCAAACCCGGGGCTGAGTAGGATTCTCTGCCATTAGTGGAGTTAAGAGAGGACTAAATCTTGGTTGCCAAGGAAGTGGAGGCATAATCAGACAACATAATCCATGTCTAGGCTTATAGTCCAGAGTACAAAAGTCTCTGGAGAAGTTCTGGCAAACGATGGGCTCACATAAATAGAGAGTTCTGTGGTCCTCTGTGTCAGCTAGCACCGTTTGGCAGGTTTGGTTTTTAACGGCAAGATCTGTTTCTTAACTGCAAAGATTCACGTGGGAAGGTGTGAGCTCTCTTTCTCTTCAGAGCCGTAGCTTAGGGGTAGGTCAGGGTTGGTGGTCAGCCCCAGCTGTGTGTCCTCAGCTACACACCAGTGGTTCTGTTTTGAACTGACTGTGTGACGAGTCTTCCACAGAGACCTCAGGTTGTTTTTTTGGGCCCTGAAGGTACTGCAGCACATGAAGGCGATCCAGTCCGAGCAGGACCGACAGCGGCAGCGGAAGCTCCAAGCAGAGCGAGGTAAGACCAAAGAGCCCTCACGCACCATCTGCCAAGGACTGTTCTTGATCTCTCTTACACACCCAAACGGACTGATTGCCATCTGATAAATTGCCATCTCACAAATACTTGTAACTATCAAAATCCTGAGGACTCTGGGAGTAGCAGGGTGGGAGAGCTGGAGGGAGAAAGACAGCCAAAGATAACTATGCCATTTATTGCCTGATGGAATATGCTATAGGTTACCTATAAAAAAATATGAAAGAGCAGCACAGGATTTATTTTAAGGGAAGCCTAATTCTGAGGGAACAAATTGCAAGGTATGCAATATTAAAAAAAAAACCAAAGATAAAGAAATAGGATAATAGTTTGATTGGTTTCCTCATTCCAATTGGGAACAGATAAGCAAGTAATAAGGAAGAAGGCAATGACAACCCTTTAAATACAAGGAAAAAACTTCCTATTAATCCCCAGAAATGGAGAAGAAGCGTGAAGCAGAACAGCGAGCAAAGGAGGCTCAAGAGAGGGAACTGAGGAAGCGAGAGAAGGCAGAAGAAAAGGAACGCAGGAGACGGGAGTATGACGCTCAAAAAGCTGCAAAACAGGAGACGGAGAAGAAAACTAAAAAAGAAACTGTGCAGACCCGAAGTAAGTAGTATCCATTTTGGGTGGGATTGCATCACATTTCATCATCATCACGTTTTAATGCTGCCAGATTTGCTTTTATGCTGCCCAGGTTCTGGGAGATGGTGGGAGTGGGGGGAACCTGTAGGACTTCTCAAAAGCTCTGCTGCTGTGCCCTTCTCCCCTGTTCCTCTGTTCGCGATGAACTGCTGAGCTACAAGATTCAGAAGGTTCTTCAGCTGTTCCTAAGAATTTCCTTGTACTCATTTCTTTTTAAATCTACTGAACTATGTAGGCAAAACCAGGTCTTGTGCAACACAGATGTTTTTTACACCCTGTTCTCCGCTGCCCATGAAACTAAATCTGAAACTTTTCATCCTAAACACTTAGATCTCATGCAGCTACTTATAAATCAGACTTAGGTGATGACAGTTCATGACAAAAGACAACTGCAGCCCAGGCTGAAGTATCTTATCTGAACAGCTTGTTTCTGCATGTAGACTGTTAAAGATATTTGATTAATTCCTCACGTTCTCTGTCCTGTAAATGTTCTCGTTACAGAGCCCACCTCCGGCTCTCGTCCCCCTCAGCCGCCCCGGCACAAGCGCTCCTGGTCGCGGTCGGTGCTGCGGGTCCTGCTCTTCGCGCTGCTGTGCGTCCTCTGTACTTTGGCCGCCTGCAAGCTGACAGAGCTGCAACGTCAACCTCTGTGCATCAGCGTCAACACTCTCTACGAGGACGTGTTAGCCGCTCTGCAAAACCACAAAACCCTGCAAAATATGCTGCAACAGAACTCGCAGCAGTGATTGTCCTGGACGGGCACTTGCTTCATCAGCATCTCCCTCCACCATCTACGCAGCCAGAATTCCTATGGAATTGTGTTCTGATGAAACTGCTTTTAATCGGTCAGCATTGGTTTGCTGGTCCACTCCACACAGAGCAGAGTTCTTGTTCAGATCACCTTTGCTGTGCATGTTTCGCAGTTGGCCTGTAACTCCCATTGTTTGCCCCCATTAACCTAAACTCGTTAACAGTTCTTACCATCTTACGAGGGATGTTTACCTTGATTGTGAGATACACAGAGCTGCCAGTCTATACGAGTGGAAAAACCCAGCGCTCCTGTCATTTGGGTAGCTGTAGCTCTGTGCTGGAGGTAGCAGGTTTTTAATTTTACCCGTTCCTTGCTGTCATTTCTGTTTGTGTAAACGTGGTGATATGGTGTGGTGGTTTGGGTGGATTCACCCTTTTTGCTTGCAGCCAAACACAGCCTGCTCTATCACCCTCCCCCTCCCTCACCCAGGGAGTAGGGGAGAGAATTGGAAAGGAAAGGGCAAGGACTCACGGGTTGAGATAAAAACTGTTTATGAATTTAAAATTATAATTATAACAGTGATAACAGAATATGCAAATGAGTGTTACACAGTGAAATTTCTCACCACTCGCTGACCAATGCCCAGCCTGTGCCAGCCAGCGATCCCGGAGCAGAGACAGTCCCAAACTGAAACCCTCAAAGAGCAAGAGCCCGAGTGATCCCCGAGAGAACACCCCCGGCTTCTGGTCAGCCCTGGTTAATATACTGACATGACGTGATACGATCTGGAATATCTCATTGGCACATCCAAATGCCAGGTCTGAGCTTTGCTATTCACTGTGCTTCTCCCTCCCAGTCCTAATGCAGCTGTGACCCAGCCGAACATGGTGGCTGTGAGCTCCAGCAGCAACTGATAACACCAGTATCTTATCAACATTCTTCTCCTAACAAGTTCTGCTGAAACAAAAACACGGCTCTTCTAACTACTAAAAAGAAAATGAACTCTATCCTAGCAAAACCAGGACATAAGGCTGTATGGGAATAAGACATTAAGGCCTACTCCAGGACCAATTACAAGTGTGTAGGATGGCTGTGCATCCGTATGTTGGAGCAAAGAAGCTGATGTACTATTGAAAGGAGCTGAAAATTTTCAATACAGCAGTTTTCGCAGCAATTTGCTTTGCTTTTGGTATTTAACTCATCACGCAATTTAATTCACTCTCAGCACTCATCTCGGTAAGTGCTGCTGTCGTGAAAGACCTCGGCTGTCCTTGTGCACACACAAGCGCTAATGGCTCCATGGACAGGCAAGCGTGTTCCCCAGTCTAATTAAAAGAAAGCTTTTTCTGACAGCTGTTTAGACCTCATAATTCCAGCATATATCATCAGATTTCCAGACCCTCTATAGATTAAATCGTCTGGAGACTGAATCAGGGCAATCTAAATTTATATCTGAAAATTAGTCTTACTCATTCCCATCTGCCACAGCGGAAAACTCAGCATCTATTTTGTGAGGGAAAGTTCTTCCACCTCACTGGAGCAGGTGCTGAGGGGGCAGCACCACCTCACTTCAGCATTAGGAATTTCCAAGTTGGAGAGAGTAGATAACTACTTGTAGTTTAGGGCAGCAGTAGAAAGTATTCCCCTCGACAGGTGACATACCTGTCTGTATTCAAGGCTGCACATTAAGAAGCAAAGACCATTATTATTATTATTCAATATTATTTATTTTCTAGGAAAACAAGTAAAAGGAACTGTTAGTACTATAAGCATGTCCAACTCATGCTCTTATGGAAGATGTTCACCCTCTTTCTTGTGTAACCCTCAGACACTCAGCAACTTTATCCAACCTTCTGCTACAACACAGTCTAAATGTGCCTCAGGTCCTTAAAGTTTTAAATTAGGATTAATGACTCTTATCTGTGTCCCAGAAGGAAGCTAAATGCTTAAACCAAACAAACAGTAAAATCCCCATTCCGTGGGGCTACCCAGTGAAATCCAAGTAGAGATCAGGATTGCAGGAAGTCATCTGCAGATAGATGCGCCGTGAGAGATCCGGTCCGATCCGCCGGACGGTGGCTGTCACACCGTCACCGCGGCGCACAGGGATATTAGCCAGCAGGTTTTCCCGCTCCTCCTCCGAGGAGGATCTGCTGTAGGCCTAAAAACAACACAAAGGAACAATGGTATCATCCATCTGCATCCATGGCTCACAAAAATAATCAAAGCTATGCACTTGTGACTGCTCTGTCCTTTCACAACGGCCGCTCATTTTGCACCTGGTCTCTCCCCAGATCTCAGCTGTGAGCTTACAGGCTGATGCAGAACCGGTACCAGAACTGCTCCCTGAGCAGCCTGCTCTGTGAAGGCAAAGCAATGGGTGCCAAGGAGTCGGTTCTTTCACTATATTACTAAACAGCCCAGACAGAATTTAATACCAGTGACATGATTTTCTTCACTCCTTCCTTTAGCTGGCTGGCTGCACACAGTACACGATATTCCTGAGGCATCCTCACCTGCTTCAGAAGCTGAGGAGAAGGGTAGACAGACACAACAGCCTCAGCCATCTCGCGGCTGACCCGGTTAAATTGTTGTATCTGCCTCTTCCAGACTTCCAAGAGACCCTTTCCAGAAGGATCCACCTTCACCCCTCCACACCACTTCTTCTCTAAGTAGAAGGGGAACTCCGTCTTCTCTCGCTCTCGCCTAGGGAGAACAAAGGATGGGAAAGCCAATGAGACAGTGAGGCTAGGAAGAAAATCCTGTTCCTGCATCTGTTGTCACATAGCCAGAGAGCTGTTTCTCACTCCATGCTGTTACAGACACCATTGGCATCAGAGTAAACGCTAAAAATTTGACCCTATTTTCTTTACATGCATTATGAATTTCCTTAGGGCACAGATTTCCTACAGAAAAAGAAACAATCCTGTCCTGGAGAGCAATCCTGACACAACCAACACGCACACAAAGCGGTAAACAAGAACTGAGTTTCTGACTGTCAACCATAATAAAACACTTTTACATGTTATTTTTAATGACATCTCATCTCTCCTCATGGCTGAGATGTAAAATACAGCATCTGCTGTGACAGCAATGCCAGGGCTGCGTGAGGCTGCACAAGATGGCTTTCTTAGCTATTGCTGTGCAACACGCTGCTGTCCTTCCTCATCAACGGAAGCAGCTAAATGGGTCGTTCTCATTAACTTCTCTCTTGGTTACATACTGAAGAAGAAAAGCTGGTGCAGTATGAGCCCAACCCTACTCGTGTTCCCTTCCCACTCTTAAAATCAGACTGAGAACACCACATTTGCTTGTTGTTAGGGTGAAATCAGGGTCTGTCCTTGCCCCTCCCCAGGCAGGATATCAGTTTCCAATAACTAACCCTGTGCTGAATGAGCTGCATTAGCAGCTGCTCTGTGTCACATGCTCATTTAAAAATCATTATCCTGTGTTGTACTGAAGTACAGCCAGGTACCTGCTATAGCCTCCCAGCAACTGTGAAAGTGCAGCCCCTCCAAAGAAGGAAAGACCAAACCTCATCTGCTCACTCACTTGAACGGTGCTTCAGCTACAGCTTTTGTGAACATCGTAGCAAACTCTCCAAGTTCTTCCCAGGTGTCAAAAAAGCTGACTTGGACTTGTTTGCACAGCTGCAGATCCACCAAAGCCTGTAAACATCATTGGAAACAACAAACGGAACAATTAATCTTCTTGTTGCAAGTACTCTGATAAAATAATCAAAATTTGATCATATAAAAGAGTTGGGTTTGATTAAAAGAAGTAGAAAACTGTAAAGCATAATGTGTAAGTCAGGATTGTTGGGTTTGAACTAGGTAATCACAGAAACCTCACCAAGAAGAGACTGTAAAGTCCCAGGCCTGTTCTAATCATTACCTTAGTCCTGGAGTTAAGAACAGTGTATCTTCGTCATAGATAGATTTCATAAATTGAAATTTATTAATTTAGTGTTCATAGAAGCATCAAAACTCTTTGTTTTACTGACCACTGGGATGTGACAAGAGAACATGTTGAGCCAACTCCTTGGGACAAGGTAGACAGAAGTGCTGGAGACAGGACCAGGAAAGAGCTGAGCATGCACAAAGGCAAAGTACAACCAAAGGACACAGTGATGGCGACCACCATGGAGAGAGTGTTCATGCGAAAGGGACATTTACATATATTAATACATTCCTGAAAATGTAATGAATATGTTAATGACTTGTTGGGAAAGTAATGAATATGCATATTTTGATGGTATAAAGCTTTTGTAGAGAGATGAGTGGGTATGCACGATAGGTGGAGTGATCCTCCCCCCCGTGCATCCAGCGCTGTAATAAATAAGTGCTGCTTCTTAAGACTACACCGGTGTTAAGAAGTTTATTTCCCAATTTCGGTGATATTCTCGCATCAAACCCCACTCTTGTCTGAAGAAGAAAAAAAAAAAAGAGTCATAACATCTTTCTATAAGACAAGAACATCGACTCTCTCCCCATTTTGGGCACAGTTAATTTAAGGCACGGCAGTGTTCAGGGGCAGTCTGTCAGTTTAGCACCGTTCCAGCTGACACCACTCTTGTTACACACAGGCCACAAAGGGCGAGAGATGCCGACAGACTGATGATCCACTGCCCAGGATCAAGGTGAATGAGACATGTCAGCCCGTGGGAGAGCAGGTACCTCCCTGAGCAGCGGGGAATTGAACCCAAAGAGCTCTGTCCGCAGACACACAGACTAACGAAGGCTGAATGCCCCTGTCCAAGGAATTGTGTGATTGGGTCAAATGTTCAGACAAGGGTAGACAAGAGATGACGGCTGCATGCCTGCTTTAAAGGTACTCACTTCTTCCACGTCCATTCTGGTTATCTCCAGGCCAGAATCCGTAATTTTCTTTTTTCTCCGTTTTCCCTGTTTCTGTTCTTGGTTTCCACTCGCTGCTGCCTGTTGCAGTCTCTTCTTTGACCGAACCCTGAGAGACCCAAGAGTAAGACTGGGAGTACATGCTCTTCCCCAGGTATTTGCCATTGGTCACTGTGGTGACAGGCTGGATGGACCTTTGCTTCCATTTCTGTATCACAAATACTGGAGCAGTTCTCTCTTATGCTCCAGTCTTTGCTAGAAGGACTTAATGTAAACACCTACAGTACTTTTCAAGGCCAGGGACAACAGAGAAACATTTGGAGGAAAAAAAGTTTAACCTGAAATAATTTTCTACTCCAACTCCTGCCAGTGCCAGAATTTTCCCAGGCATTTTCTCCATCACTTGAGCTACATAGCTCTGTAGGGTTTCCTGTCCTTCCAAATGGCCCTCAGCTTCCTGCAAAGATCAGCAGAAAAAAAGGAGTTAAACCATTCTGAGGTACGCAGGCAAACCCAGGAACCTATGGCTCTGATTCTATGGCTGGGTTTGCAGGTGAAAGTCTGCCCCTCTTTAGGGGCAAGCAGGCAACAGCTGATTCAGTGTCAAGTTATGGCAGAAAGAAATAAAAAATAATCCCACTTGATCTGACAATGTTACCTCTTTAAAAATCTGTGAAAAATTGTAACTAAGAAAGAAAGCTTGTCAGAACTCTGCATTATACAACCCTCGGGGTTTTGATCCAATAATGGCTTCTAAAGTCAGATTTCTGTTTTACTGAAACCATAGCTCCACCCCACATCAAAACCTTCCTGCTGTGAAGAGGGATGACAACCACCACCCTTACAGCAAGGCATGTTCGAGAGCACAAAAGCTATAAGCACTCTCACCTGTTTGTAGTTGTGAACCATGGACAAAAACTCCTCCAAGCAAAGCAGAAGCAGAACATTTGGTTCTTCTGTCCATTCATCTCTTCCTTCAATCTGTCCGGATATAAAAACAGACAGACCAACAGCCTGTTTATAATTCACTCAAACCAGGGGTCCCACTCAGAGCTCTAAGGCAGGAAGAAGATGAGAGGGTATTTACTTGGATTAATAAATACAATTACTAATGAGCTCAGATAACAGAGGAAGAACATTGAGCTTTTGCTCACACACCTGAGGTGACACAGTCTTTCTCCTCCAGGTGATGCTGCAAGGAACAGCCTGACTCTCAACCACACAGGAGTAATTTGCAGCCTGTAAAGCACTAAGGATCTGTCCGCCACCTTCTACCTGTAAGAGAACTGAAACTGGTGCATGGGTCAGGCTTCCACAGCAAGAGCTGACAGTCAATATAAGGCAGATGCAGGCTGTGAGGACAAGTACCTGAATCTAGCACCACTGTTATGTATTTCTGGCACTCTCCTGGTCGCTGAGCTTTCAGCATCTTGGCAATGGCCCTCTTCTTCTCTTTCTCCAGCTCATTCTGCCTCCTCTGTGCTTCTCGCTCCTTCCTCTTCTGCCACGCAGCCTGGCAGATTGCCTCTCTTTCCTTCTGACTATATTTTGGCTTCTTAAGAGGGGGGGATGTTTCCGGGCTTGTTCTGCTAGGGGACTGGTCTACAGAGCCAGACGGCGATGCTGACAGCCGGCACAAAGAGGGGCTCTCAACACGGCTCGTGCCATTTTGGCTGCCACAAGACCCTTCTCTAGATGACACCAGCGTTCCCTGCAGCTCTTTGCTGCCAGTTACTAACAGACCATCGTCACGGCCATGCTGGGGAGGCTCAGAAGCCGCCTCCCTCATTACTTCCACTTTCTTTTTGATCCTCTCAGGCAGAGGGATGACTTCCACCCCCTCATCCTCCTCTTCACT
>NW_010340647.1:0-32922 GCF_000700745.2 Antrostomus carolinensis | reverse complement strand
TATATATATATATCTCCAGTGGAAAAGTTATGATTTAGAAGTCAACAGGCAAGTCACAGTTGTGACAAATTTAAACATAAATAATCAAAGTAATGTAGTTATATATACTCTTACCTGCTCCTTTTTATCCACATTTCTAAACCCTAGCACATAAAAAGGCAAGGCATGATCCAAAGCATTCAAACATTGGAACAGGCTGCCCAGGGATGTGGCGGTATTTAAAAGACAGGTGGACGAGATGCTTAGGGATATGATCTAGAGGTGGAACCGATCGTGTTAGGTTTATGGTTGGACTCGGTGATCTTAAAGGTCTTTTCCAACCACTACTATTCTGTGATTCTATAAAGCTTTTTAAGGTCAGTGAAAATGGCTTCTCTGATACTATTTAAAAATGAGGTAAGAAAGGGAAATGACAGCTAAACCAGAAAACTAGAGAACAATTTGAGCAGTTCCCTAGGAATTATTTTTAAATAATTCTTACATTTCCCTTCAGAAGAGACACTTATTTTTATGATTAATAAAGAATAGAAAAAAAAAAAGTAAAATCTGAGTTATTTTCCAATCCTGAAAGACTTGAACTCATAATTTAGTGTCTCTATATCTTCATTTCCCTGTCTGTAAAAATAAGGGGAAGAATATTTGTCTGCTTTATCAAGATGCCAAAAGAACTCATTATTTTTTTTAACCCTGCAAGTTATCTGAATGATGAATTTTACAGGTTTTCAGGATGTTACTATGCTTGTTGATTGATGTATCATTGTGCAAATTCTGAATGCTCAGAGACAAATTATTCTTTATTAATAATTGTAATGTTAGTATTAAAAATATGATGATGGCTTTTGTTACTGTGGGATACTTAGGATTCTGAAACACTAGTAGCATCCATGTATCACTTAAGAAATTAAATTAATCTACTTCATAGAGTATGTTTAGCACTCTACAGTTGATCATTTTTAGCAGCATGTGATATTGCACTACAAGTTGTCACAACCAATGTTATTGTTAAAACTTTAAAAAAAAAAATCTCCAACACGCATCATGAGGGAAGTAGATAATTAAGTAAAATTTTTCTGGTATTTTAAAGCTAGATATCATTTCAAGCAATCAGTTTCCACAGTGAAGAAACCCACCTAACAGTCCTGGGAAAGTATGTACAGCAGAAACCTTATGTGACCTGTACTTGCTTTAGGCTTTATTCAGCAGTGTCCTTTTATATTTCCATGCACCAACAGTTACTTATGGCTGAGACTTTCCTAAAACACTAGCGTTAATAACAAAAAGAACTATCAAAGAAAACATCTGTTGACAGAGAAGTAGTTACTTAGAGCTAACAAGCACAATGAAACTCAGCAGGTTATAAATGCAATGCAGTATGTTAGAAGAAGATCAAACAACATGAGCCTTGCAGAGATAATTGAGCTATTACAAGATATTGACCACCAATGGGAATAAACCCATATACCACTAAGCTTCTCAATGTGTGTTGTTTATATCACAATTTTTTCTAAATGTAAAGTTAGAGCTGAATTCTCCTGCTGATTTTAGTAGTATGTATAAGCCTACTTACTATAGAGGGGGAATCTTTTCCTGAAGAAGGTATAACATAAATGTAGCTTCTCAGTGGCAGGAGGTAGGAATGAAAGGGAGCTAAAAAGTTACACCAGCGTCAAAATAACAAAGTATATTCCTCCTTATGTAACTCAAGGACAAGTATACTTACTTTGTTTTGACAGTAATCTGTAGTTACGGAGCTCTAGGGCAGAATCGACAGAGCTAAATGTCACAGAACACTGTTATACGTAAAAAAGTTAGAGCATCACATACAAAGCATCAAATATAAAATGAAAACACCAAACCAACAAAAACCAAAACAAACCACAAACCAGAAAGAAGGTTTAAAAGTCCAAATAATAACTGATATTGTAATACTCATGTGTCTAAACCAGCTCGTGTATGGATCATTATTATTAATATTTGAAAAGATTCATTGTGGTAGTGCAAAACCAGGACATCCATTTAAACACTAAAGATAATTCTTCTAATTGTATGAAGGCTAGAGAGGGGAAAAATTATGACTACAGAACACATTTTGCCCTCTCTTGTTCCTCTCCCACCAGAACTGAGTAGTATATGACAAGATGATAACAGGTTTGCTGCACTTCTTGACACATGGCCTTGTTTATACCCCTTTCTTGTGTGATTGGTTTTTGTACTTTAGATTTTAAATGAACATTTTTTTTTTCCAACAGTCATGCAATAGTTCAGAATATCATAAAATCATACAATCATAGAATAGTTTAAGTTGGAAGGGACCATTAAAGATCATCTAGTCCAACCCCCCTGCAGTGAGCAGGGACATCTTCAACTAGATCAGGTTGCTCAGAGCCCTGTCCAACCTGACCTTGAATGTTTCTAGGGATGGGGCTTCTACCACCTCTCTGGGCAACCTGTTCCAGTGTTTCACTACCCTCATTGTAAAAAATTTCTTTGTTATATCTAGTCTAATTCTACCCTCTTCTAGTTTAAAACCATTACCCCTTGTCCTGTTGCAACAAGCCCTGCTCAAATGTTTGTCCCCATCTTTCTTATAGGCCCACTTTAAGTATTGAAAGGCCACAATAAGGTCTCCCTGGGGCCTTTTCTTCTCCAGGCTGAACAACCCCAACTCTCTCAGCCTTTTTTCATAGGAGGTGTTCCATCCCTCTGATCATTTTTGTGGCCCTCCTCTGGACCTGCCCCAGCGGGTCCATGTCTTTCCTTTGGTGAGAACTCCAGAACTGGAGACAGTACTCCAGGTAGGTCTCACCAGAGTGGAGCAGAGGGGCAGAATCACCTCCCTCAACCTGCTGGCCATGCTTATTTTGATACATCCCAGAATACTGTTTGCCTTCTGGGCTGCATTGCTGGCTCATGTCCAGCTTTTCATCCACCAGTACGCCCAAGTCCTTCTCCGCAGGACTGATCTCAATGCCTTCATCTTCCAGCCTGTATTGATACCAGGGATTACTCCAACCCAGATGCAGAGCCTTGCACTTGACCGTGTTGAATCTCATGAGGTTCACATGGCCTCACTTATCAAGTCTGAAAAGGATTAGATAAAGGAAAGAATATGTTTTATCAAATATTTTCCAAATCCCCTTTTTCTTAAATCCACGAAGTACACTTTCATTTATTTTCTCTTTGTTACTTTATTAGTCTTTGAGGTATAGTAACACAATTTATATAGTTTGTAAAGCTCAAATCATCACTGGTTAGTCTGCTTGTGAACATGTGGCATGCCAAGGAGAATCAGGACTAGACTTTCCCTAATCTATACACATGCTCATTATTGTCACAGATTGCTGTGATAGTATCCTGATCATTCCTTCCCCCATAGGATTTCCCATCAATGCTAAAAATACAACAGTTTTGGAACTTTTGAGTGTGCACTGGGTGTGTCCTCAAAGGCTTGTTTCTTAATGACAACGTATGTTTTTGAAAGCCCTGTAATGACTGTCTATTTCCATCATGCAGCCCAGTGGAAAAATACAGAGGTTAGTAAAAAAGGGAAAGATGAGATAGTTGATATAGAAGAAATGCAGATAAAAATGGAGGTTAGAAATTAGAATATTAAGCTTAGAAAAGAGTGAGAAGAAACAGAGAGAAAGAGAGAATAGGCAAATATGAAAGACAAAATGCAAACTAAGGATGAGGAAACAGTCAAAAGATGAGCAAGAACTGGTTGCAATAGTACTGATGGTAGAGCTTTGTTTACTACTTATACATGTTGTTTCTTTCTCCACGTAAACTCTGAAAGATGTTACATTTCAAAATAAAGAGCATTGCTTTGTTGGCTGGTTACTGATGCATATGTGACTAGATTAAGAAATCAGGCTAAAAAATGATTTATGCATAAGAAATAAAAAATAAATACAAATGGTTTTTAATGTAACTTGCCAACTCTTAACCCACTTGAAATCTGCCACCTTTTAATTTAATTGAATGTTTAAAGCCAGAGAAATATCCCACAGGGAGAAATATAGAGGAATTTAGACTATTTTGGTTTTAAAAAAGTTGAAGACCTGAAATGATTAGAGTGTCTAAGTGCCTTTGCAGGGACAAAATATCATCCACTTAAGGACTCTTTAATATATAAGGAAATATTATAACAAGGATTTCTAAAAGCTGAAGTCAAATGAATTCACATTAGAAAAATGGTCAGGTTTTCAGCGGTGACCAGATTATCGATGAAAGTGATAGAGCCTTAGGTTCTTGATGTCCTGAAATGGTGAGTGGCTGCATTTTTATGTAATTTTTCACATGAATAATAGTGATTTTTTAAAAATAAAAAAAACTCCAGGAAAACTATACTCTAAATTGATATGCTCTAACTTAGTAGAGCAAATCAAAATATGAAATGGCTGACCCAAATACTATATCAGGATACACAGAGATACTAGAGATACAGTATGTTAATTCTTAGAACCAGCTTATAATAAAATATGCATAGCAATTTAGCCAGCTGCAAGGTCAAAGAAATTATCAAAATTGTAAGTGTAAATAAAATAAAAACGTGTAAATACTACTGTCATGAATAAATATAAGGAGTTAAGATTGCTAGGAGTATTTTAATCTGAATCTACTGTCATTTTTGTAATTAAAATGTTATCTAAAACATCAATGTATCTTTTTTACATATGTTGCATCTCCCTGTGTCACTGTGCGGAAGTCCTAGGCATCAGAATTGCATGCTGATTTAGTTGTCAAAGTGCAAACTCTTTTATCTTCTTCCTGCTTAAATGAAACAGTTGTCCAGTCAACAAATAAATTTCTTTATAATCTGGTAGTACGTTCAAAGAAAAGAGATCAAATATTCCCGTTTTTGGCTAATGCATGTAGCAAATATTAGAAGGGAAAAAAAATATCTAGTTACTCATCTGCTCTCTTATAAATGCTGTTTTATTTTGTTTTATTTTTTAAAAAAAATTTTTCTTTGTCCTTTAAAAAAAATTCCAGGTACTGGAGGTACAGTGAAGAAATGAGATCCATGGACCCTGGTTATCCCAAACCAATCACAATTTGGAAAGGTATCCCAGAATCTCCTCAGGGAGCCTTTGTCCACAAAGAAAATGGTATGCAACACGTTCCTCTTTTAATTATGTACTAACATCCTTTATGAAAGTTAGAGTAGTAGAGGAGTGATTAATGATTGACTGTTCAGGTTAAAAATATGATTCTATGATTCTATGATTTATGAACAAAATATTTACTGCTCTAGAACACAATGGTGTGAAAATGACTGTGTATACCATTTAACACAACGGAGAATAATCTTTCAAATTTAGTATCATAATCCTTAATTTCTATTATTTTTTCTTGTGTCTTAATTCACTTAATTATTTTTGTTCTCTAATGAATTGTAGTAACTCTCAAAACAAGCTTTCTAACCACAGTATGTCTTATTTGAATTGTTAAGATGTTGTCCATTTAAACAGCTTACAAGGTATAACTTCCATTCTGAACAACTAGAAAAGGGAAGCAAAACCTTTAAGCATAAATATCCCTAGAAATCTATGTAAATCAAAGATATCATAAACCCATGATGCAGCAAGGATGTTAGTCTGAAGTGGTGCTACCTGTATCCAGATGCATCATTACATACAGCCACACGTCCAAATGAATAAGAGCAGCCAAAATCTCCTCCACCTTACAAGAATTTAGTGCTACCCAGGGGCTGCTGCCAGGTTGCTAACAGAGCCCTCTATTCCACAGAGTTTAGGTCCCTTTGATGAAAATAAAAATATGCATTTGTCATCACTTATCATTGTTGGAGAATTGTTGTACGGCATTTATGATTTATTTATTAGTAAGTTCTGAGTTTATTCTGTTTGCCTCACAGACAGCACATGTATATATTGCCATATTATTTTAATTTCCTTTTAATAAGCAGATAAAAAGATTTATCTCCTTGTATAAAGCAGTCTCCTATTTCGTCCTGTAACTTGATTAAGTAATTTCCCATGGAAATGTTTGTTGTTTTGTTTGTTGGGTTTTTTTTAAGAAATATGTTTAAGTGCTTACTTGCTTTGTCTCTGTTTTATCCAAAAGCAGAAACTCTCTCTGGAATCTGGCCTTTTGACTACACTGGATTTTGTTGTTGTTGTTGTTTTATTTATAACTGGAATGTAGGTCAGTCACAATGATCTTTTGCATAAATCACACTCAACAACTCTTTGTAAATACATATATGTGGAAATGGGCACAAACATTATGTATGCACAAACAAACATAATAGATATATCCCCTGCTTTCTTCCCTGCATTACTTTTCAAGCATATTTTTTAAGATTTATATCCAAAATGAGCTTAATATATACACATATATATGTATGTATGTGTTTGTGGTTTTTTCTTACCTTGGTCGCATTCCCCATAATAAGTTTTCTGTACTGAGCTCAGGTACTTGTGTCTCTCATTACAAATGCAGCTTATGTTACTGTAGTATTCAGACCAGTGAGCTTGAAAGTATTGCAGAGGCAGAGCACTCATTCCTAAGGTGGGAAAAACTCTTGTTTACATCAAAGCCACTTCTATTTTTTTACCCTTGTGGCTTTGATAGTCAGTCTGTCGGACTCTTTGAATGAGGAGGTTAGTAAAACATCACAAGAGATAGTGGAGGAGGGGAAGGGAAAGGCGGCATTTTTTAGCTTCTCAGAAAGCCTAAAAGGGCCTTGGGGCAGAAAGAGGAATTGCAAATGACACCATAGAGTTCCCGAGAAGACCACTAAGACATTTTCCCTGAAATCAAGAAAATA
Organism: Antrostomus carolinensis; assembly: GCF_000700745.2. Lineage (NCBI taxonomy): Eukaryota > Metazoa > Chordata > Aves > Caprimulgiformes > Caprimulgidae > Antrostomus > Antrostomus carolinensis. Next base: position 26,129 of record NW_010340647.1, on the reverse strand, counting down.
GACGTGTCTTGAGAAACAGTTCACAACTGCATTGTTGTTTGTATGAGGAGAGAAAGAAACAAAAGCAGATGCAAATAAGAAGTACCACAGCTTAGTTGGAAAGAAGTTGATTACATTTTGGCTGAAACTGTTTTCCTTTCTTTGTGCAGAAGCAGAGTTGACAAGAAAGTTTTACTGTATAGTTTTTAAAGCAACGTCTGAAAGCATATCTTCCAGTTAATCTATTTCATTTTAAATAATACTTCTTACTTTCCCTTGTCTTTCTATTGTGTAAACCATGCAAATGAACACCTGCAATAAGTTTCCTTGACTGTCCACAAAAAGTTTGGGTAATCTTGCAGTTAGAGGCTTGGGAAAGATGTGAAAAAAACAATTTCATCCTGTAGTCAGCATCCTGACTCAGTGTCCTAGAAGCTTGATAAGGTGCAGGTAACACCTTTGAAACTCTCACTGCTACTTAACATAATGTGATTTGATTTCTAACACTGGTAGAAGCTCTTGGGAGGAGGTGAAGAAGAAATTTCCTTTCTGTTGCTCCATGCAATCTGAGATCACACAAAGTTCTCCAGATTGGAAAAATCTTTCTCTCTGCCTTGAGTGCAGTACAGAAAAATCTCACCTCCCAACTATAAATTCTGCTAAAGTGGGGAGTGGGGCAATTTTTAGGGAAGATAAAAGATAGTCTACTTTATTAGCCCATTGAGCTTTTTTCCCCTTCTGCTTACTACCACTCCTAATTTGCATTTCTATATGACTCTATTGTTGTGACTGCTAAGTCCTTCCATGCTGTTTAGATCAGGCATTGCCCTCACTACTCTCAGTGACTAGCACCTGGAAAATTGTAAGGAGCAACTCCCAAAGCAGGTTCAACAAGTCAAGCAGATTAGATTAAATAACTTTCAGCAGTTGTGTGAAGTCACTTGTTCTGCTGTGAGAAGCAGTAAAACTACTCAGTCTCATAACTACCCTTCTTTGGGGGTAACTTCCATCCTTCAGCTGTTACTGACTGGTTCCTGCCTCAGCAAAATGACAGAAAAGTTTAAACTACCTTCAGGGTTTTCCAGTGGAAAATATGCTCTGACTGAAGAATTTTTACTGGATCTATAGGGAGTGGTGTTTCCCTGCTGCTTTGATTTTATCAGCTTTAATTTCATATTTCAATGAGTAATAGCAATTAATACTAACTAATGTCAGTAATATGATTTATATGTGCCACTGATGTATACATATATGTATTCTATATATATGTAAGAATATAGATTTAGAGTTATTGTATCTGTATGTGGTCTTTATATATGTATTAGAGTATTGATAGAGATAATATATAAAATTTCCACATCTGAAATGTTTATTCAGGGCCAGTATGTATAGTACTTTTCTTACACGCATGTTGCTATATGAAAAGCAAAGGTAGGGCAACCTGTGGTTCAAAATACTGAAATTTTGCATTTGATAATATTTTTATTTTAAACTACAGATTACTTTAAGGAACTTGATATATGCTTAAATTTTAAAAGCTAATTGTTTTTTTTAAGAATTAATACTATTTGTTTTGTTTCAGTCAGAATACAAGGCATTTAGTGAATGCCTCCTAAATAATGTTTTGATATAGCTCAGTGTTTTGCTTTTCTTTTTAACCAGTATCACACCCTTCTATAGATAGACTAACACATTCTCAGATAATAAAATGGCAACAGATTAAGGAAAGGAAAATAGTACCTTTTCAGTGGCTAGGAAGGCCATTAAAATTACATAAATAGCTAATATAGAAGAATATTCAAATATTCTAAATATTCTGAAAACTGACAGTAGATTATTAAGATTTTTTTACATAGTTTGAGCTGGAAAATATACTTGCAAGTTTGGGGGTTTTCTTACTTGAAAGAAACTAACTGCTGTTTGAATAGATGATAATTAATATTATCTCCTGATAGCCAGTTACCGATCTTTTCAGGAAGCCTTGGTAAAATAACAAGTAGTGCCCAATCTGTTTTAGTATTCTTAGTGGCCTTTAATACTGTAGGAAATAAGCTGAGTTCTATAAAGTAAAGATAAGGAAAAATCCAGATGTTTGCATTCAGTTCATAAACAGTAGAAGGAAGTTCATCCACCCTGAAGGTTTGTTTCATGCCTGATCAATGCCATTTTTAAGCTTGTATAATAAAGTAATGTAGATTTTTGGCAGAGAGTCAAGGTTGGTTTTTTTTTTTTCCGTTTAGGCGTGTTTAGTAATAGCATTGGATTGCATCTGAGTGATCACAAACATAAATACAGGCTGGGCAATGAGTGGCTTGAGACCAGCTCTGAAGAGAAGGACTGGAGAGTGGTGGCAGATGAGAAGTTCAATGTGAGCCGGCAATGGGCGCTTGCAGCCCAGAGGGTTAGCCGTATCCTGGGCTGCATCAAGAGGAGTGTGGCCAGCAGGTCGAGGGAGGTGATTCTCCCCCTCTACTCTTCTCTCGTAAGGCTCCACCTGGAGTACTGTGTCCAGTTCTGGAGCCTCCAACACAAGAAAGACATGGACCTGTTAGAACGAGTCCAGAGGAGGGCCACAAGGATGATCCGAGGGCTGGAGCACCTCTCCTGTGAGGACAGGCTGAAAGAGTTGGGGCTGTTCAGCTTGGAGAAGAGAAGGCTTAGGGGAGATCTTATAGTGGCCTTCCAGTACCTGAAGGGGCCTACAAGAAGTCTGGGGACGGACTTTTTACAAGGGCAGGTAGTGATAGAACAAGGGGTAATGGCTTTAAACTGAAAGAGGGTAGGTTTAGATTAGATATTATGAAAAAATTATCCACTTTGTGGGTGATCAGACACTGGCACAGGTTGCCGAAGGAAGTTGTGGATGCGCCCCCCCCGGAAGTGTTCAAGGCCAGGTTGGATGAGGCTTTGAGCAACCTGGTCTAGTGGGGGGTGTCCCTGCTGATGGCAGGGGGGCTGGAACTAGATGGTCTTTAAGGTCCCTTCCAACCCAAACCATTCTATGATTCTATTATCAGCTACCAGCTCTTTGCAGAAAAGTTAGATTTTATTACACCTGTTTTCTCTTGGCAAAGCTGCTGTTATTTCATCCAGTTTCCTTCTTCTGACATACATCAGTAGGCTATGTGATGTTAAAGAGGGTCAGTTCTCATTTCGGGCTAGCACAGCATTGTGATTTTTTTCAGCAGACTTCTCATCTTGAAGAAATTGTGATGCTGCAAAGTCCTGGCCCTGAGGATTCCCATTCTGATTGGGTTTTCTGAGAATGAAAAGTCAGCTGCACCCTGTTCTGTCAAATATCATGTTCCCTGGAATTCCTTTATTTTTTTTTGTAGTAATGGAAGAAAATAAAATCCCAGTTTATTCAGTTAAAAAACCACTCCAGTGTTAGATTTTCTAGAGACTGTAAGAAATGAAATTTGTAAAGAAGATTTGAAAGACCTATAACTGAATTCTATTCCTTACATCTTTTTATTTTTTTCATTAAAAACTAATTTGATACCAGTAGTTTTGGTCATGGTATGTTGATGATATGATTTGATCTGATATGACCATGAATAATTGCAATTTTCTCCCTCAGGCTTCACATATTTCTACAAAGGAAAAGAATACTGGAAATTCAATAACCAGATGCTCAGGGTGGAACCTGGATATCCCAGATCCATCCTCAAGGATTTTATGGGTTGTGATGGACCAACAGATCGAGATAAAGACCGACACAGCCCTCAAGATGACGTTGACATTGTCATCAAACTGGACAACACAGCCAGCACTGTGAAAGCCATAGCCATTGTCATTCCTTGCATCCTGGCCTTGTGCCTGCTTGTCTTGGTTTACACTGTGTTCCAGTTCAAAAGGAAAGGGACACCCCGCCACATACTGTACTGCAAACGCTCTATGCAAGAGTGGGTGTGAAGTCAGGTTTTGATTTTTTTTCTTTCCCTCCCAGGAGTTTGTGGTAACTTGAGATTCAACACAAGAGCTGTTATGCAGTTTCCTAGCTAGGAGCGGGCATCTGTCAGTCTGAAACAAAGCTGATCTTTAAAACCCAGAGGGTTGCCTGTCCTGCGCATGAGTGGCGATTCGCTCAGCTGGGAAGCTTCCATGATACACAGTATCTGCTGTTTCTTCAGTCCTTTGTCTTTCTCTGTCATCCAATTCTAGGCCTTTCCTCTGTGCACTCAATGCCCGATAAACTATCAGGATTAACTAATGAAGAGGAAAAAGTAATCTCCAATGTTTCTACATTTTTCCCTTAAGGCCTGTTCTCTTTTGAAAAATTTTTTTCTGAAAGTGAATTTTTTTAGAAAAACACAACAACCCACAATGGCACTTTCAGGAAAGTGAGAAGACCCAAAACAGCTTTGTCTCCAAAGAAGATTCCTTTCTGTCTGCTACGGATAAAGTCCTACACTCCTACTTCCAGTTTAGTCAGGTGGGAGACTTGGATGACACGCAGGACTTCAGACTGTTCGGACAGCGATTTTCCAACAAACAAGGGGCCAAAATATCTGCAATATAGTAACAGCCTTAATACTACATTAATTTTGTGTTTTTTACAGCTGCTCTGGGCTACGTCCTTAATGTTTTAAGCTCATTTATATTCATTACTATACTCAAACAAAAGCTTTTTATTGTTTTGTTTGATTTTTGGTTGGTTTTCCTGCATAATCTTTCCCAAGCTGTACCAAGCCAACTACCGCGGGCCTTTCATTGGTCTGTCAGGAGCACTCATTCCAAAGCATGGTAAAAAGCAGCGTGTCTCTGAAGTGGATTTCAATGAATTAAAGCAACAGTCATGCTATAAAGAAACCTGATGCTGGTATTACGTTGGTGGTGTAACCCTTTGAGAACTATTGCATCCATTTTCAGAGTCTGGTAGATGTTAATCTTGGTTGTCATTAAATTATAGGATTGTGTTTGGGTAATAAAAGTTTTAAAAGAAAATAAATTTTTCAAAACAGATTTCCTGTGTCTGCAAGTGAATGTTTTTTATTATTTGGATTATTGATAGAAAAACATTTGTAACATACATAGGAAACAAAATATATTTACCAGCTACTTTCTGGTTAAAGGAACCAAGCATATTTTAATAACTCCTACCACTTACCAAGAATTTTTTCTGAACTGGCAATAGTTTTGCCTTTTATCTTAAGCATCTTGAATTTCTCTTTTAAACTGTGTTGCATGATAATTCAATCTGCTTCTGCAAATGACTGCAGAGGGAGAGTTACAGTTTCAAAAGAAAGCTAAAATGAAGACTCTGATATTGCATGAATATCCTCCAGTGTGTTACCCCTTTGCATGTTCACCATAGTTCTCAAAGGGTTAGTCAAATTTCTGGCCTTCAGACAAATATGCTATCACTGACAGAGTGAAGGGACCACCAAAGCATCTTGTCATTCTGTGTAATTTGTGCTAACAGCAGTATTGTCATTTTCATGTGACCTGCAGAGCAGGTTTGTATCAATATTTTTTTCCTAGAGAAAAGTCAGCAACTGACAGACCTCTTTATTGATTTTAGGAGCTGCTTCTTGCAGTGTTAGGCTTTACAGTCACTGGGCTGTGAACTTATTAAAAATGGTCAGAATGATGCACCCCAAAAGTCAGACACCTGGTTTTTTATGAAAGCCAGGATTTGAGGGGAGTAGCTTTTGCAACAATGAACAGCTTGCCTTGAACTTGATTATTGACCTGTTGACTGTCATTACCAAGTTACACGTTGTCTTCTGTGAACAGCTTCGCTGTCTGAATTTCTTAAAGTGTACTGTTCTATGTCTTTGATCTTTGACCTTTAACTCGAAAACTGGCACAAACTGAAGGGAATCTGGTGTTGCGAATGAATTAAGATGAGCTTTATTTCTTAAAAGGCCTGATATACATTATCCAAAATTTGAAACAAAAAGTTGAAGTGTTTTCTTAGAAAAGAACTGACATAAACTAAAATATTTATGATAGATCTGTAGAAGGGTATTTTGCTATGTATACGTGCACACTCTAAAAATGAACAACAATAGAAGTTAATTTTTATTTAACTTGAATACAATTTTCAGTATAAAATTATCATTTCTACAAATAGCTAGTTATTAATGAAAAGGTTATGGGAAAGTATTAAAATACTTGAAATGGCCAGTATTGGCTTTTACTTAAAATGAGACTTTTATACTACATTCAACCAATTTCTTACTGGTTTCTTACTCCACATAACTGGATCATTTTTTAGAGAGTGTAGGTATATATACATATATATTATGGTTATTATTATTTTGGTAATGGATAGCTTGACTGCCTTGAATTTATATTTATATGGAGCACAGCATGAAAAATGGTATGCCTTTTTGTTCAATTACATGATTTTATATTGATTTGAGGACTTACTTTATGAACATATGTGGCATGCTATAAAGCATTGCAAACTTATTTCTTAGAGCATAAACAGATATACATATGTATGGCTAATAAAAATGAAGATTAGAAAAAGATATAGTTTTACAACAAATATGCAATGCAGATGGCATTTTGGAGATGTTTTGTAGAGGTACTGTATACTGTAGGTTAGAAGTGCACCAGTATCAGCCCATAGCATTATTTAGTAAATCCAATTCAGTTGTTGCTGAAAATATAGATTAATTGACAGTTAAGTAACAGGATATTTACTGCACATCAGCTCATTCAGTGAATTCGGAATTCTATGCCTATTTGTCACATATTTTAAAATGTGTGTGTGTTTGTATACTTATAAATGCACACATACACACACATACACATACACGCATATTTTAATCCATGGAGAAATTTTTCTTGTCAACAAACTACTATAACTTTCATTCTGCTACAGACAGAACAAAATGATTCATGTTGCTATTCCAATTTTGTCCCTTGGATAGTTGGTGGAAAATACTAACAACACTACTTATTCTGCATTTGGTTTTCCTCTACAATAGGAGAACTTATTTTATATTGTTTTTAAGTCAAAACAACATCTCATCTGGTTTTTTATTCACTTGAAAATTTCACTTCAATTTGAAATATCTTTCATGGCAGCTTTAATTTTTTATGGCAGCTTTAACTTTTTCTGCAACCATTTCCCTGTCAGTAATGAAATGCTGAGCATGTTGACTGTTGTTCTTTGATAAGGTAACAGAAATGTTTGTATTTGGAGAATTTAACTTTAATTATGCAGGAAGGTAAGTGTGATAAGTCTAGTGCTTGGTGTATGGTACATCATAGATACATGAATACATGATAAGTTCATTGTTTAATCTATTTTCTTTTACTTAAAAGTGCATATATATTATATACAGAGAGAAGGAGAAAAAAATAATATTATATTGGCATGTTTATGTCATGCAGAGCTAGATTGTGTCAGAATTTCTATTACATACTCCTGTCTTCAGTAGGTTGTAACACAATCATGAAGGTTTGCTTTAAGTAAAAGATGTAGGAGCAATTGTACTCACTGTAATTCCAAAATACATCTTGACTAGTTTCAAATTATAGAACTTCAGAGTAAATTAATGATGTTGCCCGATTTCATTTTGAACTCAAACAAGTAAAAGTTCTAAGACAATATTATTTTTTGAATACTTGTTTTTCTACCAGGGCCTACAATTATGAGAATTAATCGAAAGCAAATTGAAAATATTTTCAGTTTTGCAACCTGGGTTCCTGTCATGTGCCGAAACCTTTTTCATGAAGTTTATTATAAACATTTCCATATTGCTATTGTCATGATCTGTACTGTGGAACAATACGAAACTGAATATGCATTGTGTTTATCAGTTGCAGTCTATCAAGCTGACTATATAGGGTGTGAATCTTCAGAGTACTATGGTCTGTATGATGCAGGAGGCCAGAGTAGATAATGGCAGTGTTTCCTCTGGCCTTTTAATGTATAAACCTATGAAAAGGTTATTGACTGGAGACACAAATTAACTTTTATCAAAAAATACATTTTAAAAACTATGTAACTGTATATTTACTGGATAGACTGGGATGGAGAGACTCAAATGGCTCCAAAGGAGCCCTTTCAAGTCTCCTGAATAAATGTAATACATATTTTATATCTTCCTATGAACTTTTGTTTTTTTTCTTCTTTCAAAGTGGGGCAAAGGGAGGGGATAATTAAATAAATAAGTTGGGGGTTTTTTTAAGGCTAATTTTGTGAATGAAAATAACAGAAGATTCAAATGCAAGGGGCAGACTCTACACTTTTTCTTAGAAGTGTACTTCACCTCCCCAGTTGTTTGGCCAAGACTCCTGTGCCATGAGCACTGTGGGTTAGGAACAGAGTGGAAAGCTTAATTTTTGAATTTTCAAAGTTTTTTTCAGTCTTACTTCACAATCTTAATGTGAGTTAAATGTAGCTTTTGGTACCATATTATCTAGAATAAAATTCTAGCTTGTTGGTTAGAAAAAAGTGTGTAGAATAGAAAGTAGGTCTGCCTATAAGCAGTGGAAGCATTACATTCCTATTCTAGTTTTTTGCATTTGAACCATCGCTAGGGCAAACCTTAGAAAAGACATATAGCAAACTGAACAGTGAATGTTCCAGGCACTGCATTTTTAAGGAAGTAGACATGCAAGCTACCACACCATTAGCAGCCTAAATTGGAGATAGCACAAGATGACTGGGCTGAGGTGCAAGAATATAACTGCAGGGACTTGCTCTGTCCTGGATCCCATATCTTCTCAGAACATGGCCTAAGTTTTACCACCAACTGCAGAGGTGGAAGGAAGCTGTGCACTGTGGCAGTAGGAGATGTGAAGAAGCCATTACAGAACAATAGATCCCTGTTGCCTTTTGTTGTTGTCAAGACTGTCTTTGGACAGCTCTATTTCCAGAAACGTAAATAGATGTCTGCAGCCCTATGAGCCATAAGGAAAACCATTTTTATCAGTGGAGGGAACAAATGTCACTGGCCACTTTGGTGTTCAGCTGTACTGTAAATCAAATAATATTGTGTGGGAGCTGAGGAACAGATAACCTGTAATTGAATACAGTGGTACAGCCATGACTGATGCACTGGCACCATAACATTAGGTGTACTTCCTTAGCTCACAGTACACAGACTGCGGACAAAGTGATTCTCATAAGATAAGACCATTTAAACATATGTCAGTTACAAAATCAGGTGTAAATGAACCATATACTCATAAAATTAATGTCTGATTTATGCATGTAAATCAATGAGTTGTCTGCCACTGGTCTCATGAAAAAAATGTAATGTGTGAGTCAAATCTGTCTAACCTGTTCTTGTGAGTTGCTATCTGAGTTGTCACAGGCTGATAGAGAAAGACATTGTCATCAGTGCCATCAATGCTGAAAACGTCTGGTAAGCATCAAAAGCATAGTGTCACTTGTTGCAGACTGGCTCCATTTGATGTTTGATCTAAGGTAGCCTCTAATGTTAGGCAGTATAGATTCTGTATGTTGTGGCATTATTTGATATATGTATGTAACTAGGAAAGCCCAGTGATAATCAGAAGATCATATTTTCAAGGATCATCAGTATGTGACCTCAGCAAGCATCAGTTCCTAAAATAAAAATGTATTTCAAAGAAGCACGTAGGCAGCATTAAACACATGCATGGTCCTTTTTGCCCGTATGCATAAGGTTTAGCATATCATCTACAAATTATTATAGTCAATTTATTAACATTTGCAGTTGCAACTGACTTATGTTTTTGAGATATGACATTCTGTGAGCGGTACATAAAGTATGTTTGGCCTATGGAGATAGCCTTATGTGCTTCTCTGGTCTGCCCACAGTGTAGATGAAATACATTTTAGAGGCTGAGAAGACATAAGTGAGGAAATGCTGAGTGTAAACTAGCATGCTAAAGACAATTTTCTACACTTGGATGTGCATGCAGCGTAGCGCTACTTGCTGTCACAGTAAAACTACATAAACAATAGTCATTACACGTCTGTCATTTATGATGGCACAAAGCTTTCCAGTGACACAATTTAGTTTCTTTTGCTTCTGTAGAATGTCGTTGTCCACAGATGAGAAGCCATCACATAAACCAAACTTTTCACTTTAATTAATAGTACTTTTTACCCTATGAAATTGCATCACATCCTACAACCTTAATCTCCTAGGTGACCTATTGGCATATCTTAATTCATAGCCTTTCATGCCCTTTTTTTTTTTTTTTTTTTTTTTTGCTGTTGCAGTGAAATATATACCGAGCATTCTCTCCGTCTTGCCATCTTCCACTAACACATGGAATAATCACTTTCATTATGTGCCATGCATGTCCTGGGTTATCCATTTGTCTATCCATCATTCTGGAAACTGGCTTTCTGGGAAGTGGGATTAAGAGCAGAAGGCTGGGATAAAATAATTTATTAAACTACCTGGTTAGCCCTTAACAATATGACAATGGAGTCTGAAGAGTTTTTAGTGAAGTATTGTATTACTTACCCACCAGCAACAGAACAGTGTAGCTCTACCAATCAGTGCATGACCAGATGGGTTCACCACTTGCAAGGAGTAGTGTGTTAAGTCAGAAAACAATGTTTCTAATCGCTATTTCCTTCCTGTTATGTTGACATAGTTTAACACCCAGTCTACACACATATTCATATCTTACATGGCTGTACATAAAATCACCCGCCTTGTGGAAGCTGAAAATGCTGAGTCAGCAGGCAATCAGTGCCAGCTTTTTCTAAGGTATGAAAAAATGTTGCTTCCCTTACTATCATTTTACAACCTCAAAGAAAATAAAGTAGGTTTTTCCATAATTTAAAATGATGGTTTATAATACTCTTAGTCATGGTGGAGGTGGTGATACATATGATGGCGGGTATTCTGAAGACATCATCAGCAACCCACAACACTGTTTTAAATGATCTTGACAACCACAATTCATACCTGCAAGGCATAGCTGCACCTTGTATTTAAATGGTTTTGCCTCATATGATAAAATGCTATGAACTCTGGCCATGCATTGTGAGGTAAATGAAAACTATTAAAAACATCTTTCAGGAAGCCATGTCAATGCTCACACAGCTCACAGAAATAGCTGAGATTGTTATACCTGAGAAAATTTAGTTTTGAATAGGAATCCAGAATTGAAGGAATGTGTGATGATGCAAATAACCTATTCCCAGCTCTTACTCTATGTAATGCATTTGGTGAAACATTGTCAACTAAGTGTATACCTAACATCCATCTTTACTGTTTCCAAAACCATGCAGACATCACTTGTCAATTCTTGCACAGTACTCTCTTACCGTGTCTGATTGAAAACCATTTTATAGGATAGACCAAGGATTATGATCCTCCTTTCTTGTCATCCAAGATACACAGGTCATCATCTGCTATCAATATGTATTCCTTTGAAGGTGGTAGTCCTTGGGTCACAGTAATGAGAAATACAGATTTAAAGGAACACCCTATTAGAGTCTTTCTCAGAGGAAAATTAAATTAGTCGTGAACTTACTTTCCACAACTTCTAGGATCCACAGGAAAGCCAACTAGGTCTTTTGATCAAAGACTGCAGACAGACACAGAAAAAGCAGCATAAGCACATTTTCATTTTTCATTTCCAGAAGAATATAAGAAAAGCCATGAGAACATTTTGGTTTATAATTGCAAGTACAAAACCAGTTTACCAGAAAGGGAGGGAGCCAAAGACCACTGACACCACTAAAATTACATGTAACTGCTATGTAATCAGCAATAAAAGAGAAGATATATTTTCAGGAAGTTGGTGAAAGCTTTGAAAGTGTTCTTGGTCTCCAACAACAAGGTTACCTGTTAGGCTGTAGAAAGTACACTGAATTCTATATTTGGTGTTATAACCCACCAGAGAGCAGTCAGTCAAAAGGCTCCTCAGTACAGTTACTCTAAATGTGACTACAAATATAGAGAGCACATTACTTAACTGCTGCAATCAAAAATCTTTCATAAGAGATTTAGTCAAACTAGCATCAACCTGAATCTATGTGCAAAAACTTGTAACAGTGAAATGTTCTTACATTTGTTTTCAGAAATTAGATCCAAAAGTAAGAACTCCACTGGATGAAATACTGAAGGACAAAGAAGCCTTTACCTCTATTAGTCTATATTACAGTCATGTATCTCCATGATATCTCAGTCCTGAAGTGTTTGATATCATAGAAATACATTTATGACCTTTGGATGGATCATCTATTGCTATTTCTTTAGATAAATTGATAAATATTATCAAACTTCTGATTCCCCTCCACCCACTTTTTTTCACTGTGCCGTGACGTTTCCTGTCTAATTAAGGCAATATTTAATGTTATATGCTCTTGATAGACAAGCAAGAAATGATCTGTTCACTATAGTGAGAAAAGAAGAAAATACAATTTTGTTCTCCATCTTATTTAATCACACAATCTTTTAGAGTCTGTCACTAGGAAATGCAGCTTTTTGTGTCTACACTAAAGAGGTAATACCTTCTCAAAAAACTCCTGTGAACATTTGAGGAACTTGATGTATATCTTTCACTAAATCTTGTTCATTGTCCAGTCCCCCAACACTGAGCTACAAGTTACTCACTTCAGATTATTGAAGTCTCTGCCATCCATTGACACTGCTATCATTTAAGTCTTTTATGAAAATTATGTCGTACATCCAGCACTGACTCCTTATTTGCATCTTGTGACTTCTTGCTTGGTCATGTGTACAATGGTCTAATGGGAGAGACCTGTTATTATTTTATGCCAGCCATTGCATACCACTTGCACTCATGGCTTATGACATCTGTGAGTGATGAGCAGTCTAGAAAGCTGCATTTCAAAAATGTTTGTATTATTTCCAGTGCCTCCAGTTCTCATCTTTAAGCTTTTCTCTTTCTCCTTTGCATTCTGATGCCTCTAATCTGTGTCATGGATATTCAGACAATAATTGTATAGCTGGACTCCTTCCACTACCACAAGTTAATTCATACACATACAGTAACTACTAATGCATTGTTTTCTGATTGATCCTAGCTTTTAGACATCATGAATAACTTATATATGAAGAGGTCTCTCTGACATGTACTACTATAGTCTGGGAATCAGATTAATTGCACGATTAAGTCACAGCTTGCAGAGAAATATGCAGGTGTTTGACTTCTGTAGGTTTATTGTATGTGATAAATGTTCCTATATGATCAGAATCTGTTTGAAGGAGGTAATGTCTGCTCCTTGCCAGTCCCGTGGTTAGTATTGTTAGCAGTTAAAGCATGTACAGCTGGTTCTGTCAGTGTGTAGTCAATTGGAGTTTAATATGGATATCTACAAGAAGGGTACATTGTTTTCCATGCTTCATACACATTCTTATTTCTCTTACTTTCTGAATAACATGCACCTTGTGCTGGGTCCAAGTGCATGAATTAATGTTCTCTCTTGTGTCTACCAGAACTTGATTTCTTCTTTAGTTCTGCTTGTTGGGTGTTATTTGTAATTTTAACAGCCGATTCCATTTTCCATCTTGTTGCCATTCCTTCCTGCCTGTAATTCCCTGTAATTCCAGCAGAAATTGTTGTGGTTCCAATATGTTAGCTAGAAGCTACTACAACTGTGACTCTTCCCACACTATGATTTGCTTGTTTATCCTCCATATCTGAGAAACAAGAAATCAACCTTTTGTGCAGAGACAAGGATTTTGGTGCAGTTGTCAGGATATCTCTGAAAGTGGTTTTATGCATAACATAGTAATAAAACACACACATTGTTAATTATAAACACTTTTCAAGCTCTGCTTCTTGAACAACCCAACAATTGTTCATTTAGTTTATAAAGCCTGACAAATAAGTCAGAATATGGATATGATGATTTCTCTTTGTGATGCAAATTTCTCATTTTTATTCCCTTTTCTCTGCATAGCCCCGTATGCATTTTACGCCCATGTTTGGCTCGTTAGGATGTGTGTTAGTAACAAAATAACTGGAGAATTTATTTGCTTTCTGCAACTAAATTTCATTTTATCATTGTTATTTTATTTTATTTTATTGGCTCACACAGCATTATATACAGTAACCTTTTTATAACTGACATATGTTATTAATTCAGGTAGCTTTTACTGACAAACACAAAGCTTGTTTGTGTGCAAATGCAAGGCTGACTAAATGGTGCTAAAGTGTATTATGACTGTCATAGTCAGGCAAAATTTTGTGGTGCTTAGACTGATTTTTTCATTGATTTTATTGATCAATGCATTGAACAGTGTTTTATTATACACAAGTTGTCTTTTATTAGTAAATCAAGACCTCATAGTGCATTGTTAAACAAAATGGGTTAATTAATCTTTGTAAAAGCTCACCAAGATATTATCTCTTTAACTCCTTATAATGTTGTGTCATTAAAGGTCAAGGGGTCATGATAAATAATCTCATTGCTGTAGACCATTAACATGACTGAACATTTTCAACAAAGTACTTATGTTTACAATGCTATAACCCTTTGACTGCTGTGGCAACCTTTAACCACAGAAAGTCACATGCTAGAATCATTATTATGGTTCTTGCCGTGGCAATCAAAGAGTTAAGGGCTGTGCAGTGATTTGTTTTATATTTATTAATTTATATTTATTTTTGTTTTCATTTGAGAAGGGGGGAATCAGGGTGGGGCAGTTCTTGTCTGCTGTAAGTGTCTTAACCAAGGGAAGGGTTTAAATGGCTTTTTATACTATTGCATCTTATGTACTTACCATCATTTCATTGTGTTGTAATTAAAAATACTCTGTCAATAAATAAGAGAACATAAAAAAGTTTCATAAAGGCATTGTGGTTTAATTGGTATATATTCCTGTAAGATTTATAGCTGCTGCTCTTTAGATACTGTATAACATTACAGCAACCTTTAGCCTCAGAAGAGAAATGCCTAACAGATAATGACAATGTATAGGGATATTATGCATATATCTGTATATGAGGAGGGTGAAAGAAACATTAATTAATTTTCCTAGTCAAAATAGACTAGGAAAAACTAATTTGTATGGAAAAGAGGTGGAGTCTATGGCAGTGGACCTAATTCTGTAATGTCTGAAGGGCCATTTATTAGAGATTGCTGTAACAGCCACTACAAAAATGACGAACAGGTGTCGGAATTTCCTACTTTCTGGTGTGTAAGAAAAAACATGAAAACTATAGTGTAAAGAAAAGGTGAATCTAATGATACAGATTAGAAAATATCTGAAAGAATAAAACCCCCAAAATATGTTGTTTTCTTGAAATCAAATCACAATAGAAGACCACAGCACTAAGATGCAATGGAGAGTTTTGTAAAACTTTGTCCAGCTAGCTCATCTTTGCAAAGATCTATGTTCCTTCTGTGTCAGCAAACATGTAATTCTTCTTAGGCTATAGAGGATTAAAGGTTTCCTACCCCTATGCATATGTGGAAACCAGGAACAAGCTCAATCTCTTTGAAAACAAACTGAAAGTTATAATGTTTCAGGGCGCTAGCAAGAAGGAAGGCAATACTTGTAAACTGATCCAAGACCTGAGGCTAGACTCATCACATATCTAAGCTACCCAAAGCTTTGCTCTTTTCCATTCTAAATCAGAGGTGCATGTATTTTACAGTTGCTAAAACCCACAAGCTCATCATTAAAAAAAAAAAAAAAAAAAAAAAAAAGGAAATTCCATTATTTAGCTGATTACAGGAAGAAGGGAAGAGAACTGAATAAAACAGGTGCTACAGAAATCACTGATTGTGCTTCTCACACATAACAAAGGAAAAGGCTGGGCTTTGTCTGAAGGTGACTGATGGGAAAAACATCACTTCTGAATGGAAGGGTTTGGGGAATGCTTTAAATATTTTAGCATGTTACGTTCATGAAAGTATGGGGTTTTTTTTACAGAAAGGTATGAGTTAAAACAACTTCCAAGTTGATCCATGTCTTCTTAATACCATTCACTTTAATAGGTGAAGAAGTTGCTACAGGCAGAAAACATACTAGTAAGCATTTAGTGATCACGGTTAACATATGATAAATTTGATATCATAACTCAAACTTTTTCAGAGTTATTTTCACATAATTATTTGTCAGGAGGGGGAACATCTTCATTCAATTTCCCACTCCCAATTACAAAAGTTTTTGAGAATTTTGAATATTTTTGGGATAATCAAACTAGCATAATCGTGCTGCTAGTTCTTCTGAATGTATGTCAGGTTTTAATGCATGTTAGACTGCTTAGGAGAATCACCCCATCCACCGCTGGAGTTACCCTGGCACCTGCTACAGTTACTTCAACCTCTTAGACTGATACTGTGGCTACTCCAGTTGCTTCAACCTCGGCAACAGACACTGGAGCATTTCCTACCCCTATAGAAAGCAATGTAGCTACTCCAACCCCATCACCTGCTACAGTTACTTCAACCTCAGCAATAAAAAATGCAGCCTCTCCAACTCCTACAGCAAGCAATGCAGCTACTCCAACCCCCTCAAGAAGCACTGCAGATGAAATAAAGAACCAACACGTGCTGGTATCAGTTGCCCCTGTATGAAAGAAGTGGACACAAAAGTCAGTACGTTTACAGAGGGATGAAGAAGATCAAGCTTATGATCTTCCTAAGGAGGAAGAGGAGGAGGGAAGGGGAGATGGAAATGGAGACAGTACAATAACCACTTGATCTCTAACCCTGAGTGAGCTGTGGGATATACAAAAAGATTTCACCTGTTACCAAGGTGAGCACCTCATTACTTGGCTGCTCAGATGCTGGGATAATGGGGCCAGTAGCATGGAGTTAGAGGGTAGAAAGCCAAGCAGCTGGGATCCCTCTCTAGGGAAGCAGGCATTGATAAAGCAATTGCAAGAGGTGACCCAACCCATAGTCTTTGGAGGCTGCTCTTGGCAGGTGTGAAGGAAAGGTATCCCTTCAAGGATGATATTACATTCAATCCAGGCAAATGGACCAGCACTGAGAAAGGTATTCAGTACTGAAACCTGAGTCTCCCATTTACAAGTGTCAGGCAGAGATACACTGGTGTACCACTTCCTGGTTTCTTTTATTTGAATCAACTAAAATTCACATATAGTTAAGTTGCTCTTATCACCTATAAAAAAGGTGCCTCCACTGATTCACTGTTGAAATTCATGTCTGTAGCAGAGCCTTTGCACATTACAAACAGCATAGAGAAGACATATGCATTGAGCTATCCCATATGGACATCAGTTAGCAGGACAGGACATAGGTGAGAGCAAAAAGTGGCCTTGCAAGGGCAGCAGCGCTGAATGCCCTCTGACTGTAATGCTGAATGCCACCTACAGCTTTTGCACACATAGCACTTTGTACAACACTTTGTTTATATGCTGGCTTATACCATGTAGCACAAGCTTATATCTTGCTGAGAAATGTTACTATATTGTGTATATTCAAGTCTCTCAGAGGAAGAAGGAACAGAGAAAAAGATGGAAATGGCAGAAAGTTAAACATTCTGTGAGAAAGGAGAAAAGCAGTAAAGACCAGAGTGTTTAAAAAGAGTAGTTCTGAGATTTGCTTTATACAATATTGAATTTAATTTTGACAGTGGAGTTTCTATTTACTTAACTTCTGGGGAAATTTGGACCATGCATATTTTTCTGGCTGTGTTAATTATCAAGCTGAGGTACAGTCAGTAGTTAAAGAGGAAGCAGTAAAATAAATCCAGATCAACAGTACGGGGAAAGTATAAAATGCCTGGATGTGAGAAGATTTCTCAAGTCCTTTGATAAGAAGGGGACATTGCCTAATGCTGTAAAGTCCTAGTGACCTTTGAAAATTCAAACAGGGAATTGTAATCACATTTAAATGTTAATTAAAAAAACTGAACTTAAGTGGTTCAGAGAGACCAAAAATTGAAAGTTCTGAAGATTAAATTATTCCTTTGATGGTCAGACTACATGGTGTTGTGCAGTATATATGCTTCTGTTGATGTGAGCTGCAGGAATAGTTCCCTGAGGGACAAAAACTCCTGCTTCACCTCTCCCACCTCTCTCCAAATTGTGCTGGCACAGTCACAAGTGCCTGTTTATCTCAGAAGCTGTACAGTTCATGCAGAGTTTTCTTTTTTGTACATAAAAGTAATTATTTTAGTATTGTTAATCTTATTTCCCCCATGTCTATTTCCCTTCATTCTTTTTACATGGATTATTACAGCAGTTAGTCCCAGTTTGTAGCCCAGCAACCTCAGGAGTTCCTCTAAGGCTGATTCTTTCCATCTGCATAGACCATAAAGTGGTTTTGCAGCTGCTTTTGTAGTCTTGTGGCTGGAGTGAGAAAGACACCTAGGCGATGGCAACACTAGCCTAGCTGGAACAAGATTCAACTTCCCAGCAGTCAGATTATTTTTTTGACCCTTGATGAATCACATCAGATACTCTGTATTGAAATGAGTAGGACTACCAATACAGAGTTGTGTGTCTAAACTTTCCATACCCTGAGCACCAAAAATAACATTCATAATAGTCAACCTGAGTCAAGGGAATCTGGCTCTTCTTAGGAATTAGATGGTTTTCATTAGCTCAGTCTTCTTTCCTCTGTATCTAAAAAGGAAAAAATTAGATATTTAAACTCCAGAGAGTTTTTGTCATTCATCTACTTAACCCAGAGAGAGAAGGATTTTAAATACTCTGTTTCCTCAGTATTTCTCAGTCATTTTTTTTTCCTCAGCATTCATTCAGGAAATATAATAGCAACTCCTAGGAATCTGGTTCTAAACTGCAGAACGAATTTAGGCCCTAGCTTAGATATGAAAGCAAAGACTCTTTACAGTGGATGTATTAAACTGGGTCAGTGATAAATTCTGTGAGGATTTTGTGTTTCTTCTCACTCTGAGGTTTCATTTGTCACAGCAAGTTCTTCCTGAGTGGACCAAGTTGGCTGGTCTCCTTTTCAGGTGCCTCTTGGTGGCTTACAGAGGTTTAGTCATTGTATTTGCTGTCAGTGCCCAGGTGTTGTCAGCAGAGGGCTGCAGGGTGGCCTCTGTGAGGAGAGGCTGGGTCTGCTCCATGCTGGACACAGCTGGTTCCAGCCAGCTCCAATTGAACCATTGCAGGGCACAGCTGACCCTGTAAACCAAGTGGGTGGTACCTCTGGGAAAATGTATTTAAGAAAGAGTGAAAACACTGCACAAGCAGTGAGGGAAAAAAAAGTGAGAAACATCCATGTGAGCACGAGGGTCAGAGAAAAAGGAAAGGCAGGAGGTGCTCCAGGTGCCAGAGCAGAGATTCCACTGCAGCTTTTGGAAGAGACCATGGTGGAGCAGATAGGCACACTGCAGCCCTTGGAGGACCCTATGCTGAAGCAGGTTCATTCGGAAGGACTGCAGCCTGTGGAGAGGCCCCACACTGAAGCAGGAACAAGCATGAGGAGAAAGGAGCTGCAGAGAGGAACTGTTATGGACTGATCAAAGTTCCCATTCCCCACCTCCCTCCACTGACTGGGAAGGAGAGATGTAGAAGAGTCAGGAATGAAAGGGTGAAGTTGAGCCTGGGAAAAATGAAGAGGTGAGGGGAAGGTGATGTTTTCATTTGTCTGTTTCTCACTATCCAAACCTGCTTTACTCAGCAATAAATTAGATTAATTTCCCAGAACCTGAGTCTGTTTGGCCCATGACAGTGATTCATAAGTGATCTCCCTGTCTTTATCTCAGCTCATGACATATTCCATCCTATTTTCTGCCCCTGTCCTGTTGAGGAGGAGGAATGAGTGACCAGCTGGGTGGGTGTCTGGCTGCTGGCCAAGGTGAAACCCCTCAACCCCTCTTTATTTTACTTTATTTGATTATATACCTGACACTGTTTTCCTGGCACAAACTGTTGTGGAGATGCAAAGTTCTGTATCTATGTTAAGAATGGTAGAACATGGAAAGGTAGAATTATCTTCCTGGATGTGATTATCAAGTTATCATCTAGAGCTGAAATGTCAATATAAGATATTAAAGAATAGTTGATAGGATGGTAAGAATCACATTTTGCTGGAATTGACTTAAGTGTTCTGAAGGAAATGAAAAAATAAATAAGCGAATTATGAATTATGCTGTATCATGTCTTCCTGAAACTGTCTCATGACCTGAAGGTGGTTAAAGTGGCAGTGATTTTTTTAGACAGCTTTGTGCAAAATGTGAAAAACTGTAGTAGTAAATTATCATCTCTAGTGAGTAAACTGCACTTTTGTAAACCTTACAAAAGACATTTGTAAGCATACGGATAAATATGATATATGAGAGTGGAATCTGAATTACTTTAGTAACAGAATAATCTATTAGAGTTCTTGAAACATGTAAATAATGCTAATCAAGTTGATGATACACTTTTTTGGACTTCCAAAAGGCATTTAACAAGATCCTTCTCCAAACACTCTTAAAGAAATGTAGCTCTCATAGCAAAGAAGGTAAGGTCCTCAGATGGATGAGGAAGTTATTAAAATACAGGGAAAAAAAAAAGGAAAACATTATTACCTAGTTTCCACAATAAAGAAACATCATAAATAAAACTTACAGAAGTCTCTGCCAGAGACTGTTATTCATTATATTACTAAATGATCTGGAAAGAGTTATATGACAAAGTTTGCTGATGATACTAACAGTAATAAAGACAAGGAATGAGTGTTAATAATTGTAAAAAAAGCTGCACAATACTAAGGAACTTGGAAATAAAATGGCATATGAATGAAATTATGTGCAAGTGATACACGTATTAAAAAAATAAAATGCATACATAGAATGATTCTTTCTGAGCCAAGTATTAGTGTTTGAGAAAAGCTCTTAGGAATATGAGAGAAAAAATTATGAATGTGTCAGTTCAATACACAATAAGAGCGAAGAAAAGCAAATGAGATGTTAGAAGTTGTTAGGAATGTAATAGAGAAAAAAACATAATAATAATAATAATAAAATCATTATGCTGTTGTGTAAATTCATTACATACCTGCATCTTGAATTCTATTCAGAATTCTGCCTCCTTTTCTCCACTTGTCAAAATTTGTAGAGTAGCAAAGTAATAATATTGCATAATGTAGTTGTGTTTGGATAAAGGCTACAAGAATGAGCAAAGTTATCAAAGATGTTTCTATTTTATAAGAAATGACTACATATAGGAGAACTCTTCAAAAAAGATAGCTGAGAGGGAACACAAAAATTATCTAAAAACCTGAGTTATATTAATAAGTATATTGGAAGTTAATTTTCACAGTCTTATCTCATATGTGAATCAAATTAAACTAACAGATGGCAACCTTAAAGCTAGCCAAAGTACATAACTTTACACAACACACAGGGAAGATGCTTATCTACTTGTTGCAAATTATCATAGACACTAAAAGTTGACATATACTCAAAAAGCGAATTGACAACTGCTAAGAAGCAAAATCTTTTTTGAGCTACAAAATACAAACCACCACCATGGCCGCAGGGAGTCCTCCAGACAGGACCTGACACTATGATACAGGACTGTGGAAAACAGTAAGAATAATGCAAATTTAAAGTAATATCTCTGGGGAAGTGGCTCAAGATACTAGACTAGATCTCTGTGCTGGTTTTGGCTAGGGTAGAGTTAATTTTCTTAATAATAGCTAGTATGGGGCTATGTTTTGGATTTGTGCTGGAAACAGTGATGATAATACAGGGATGTTTTAGTTACTGCTGAGCAGTGCTGACACAGAGTCAAAGCCTTTTCTGTTTCTCACACCACCCCACCAGAGAGCAGGCTGGGGGTGCACAAGAAGTTGGGAGGGGACATAATGAGGACAGCTGACCAAAGGGATATTCCGCAAGAAGAAGAAGGAAGGGGATGACATTCAAGTGATAGTGTTTGTCTTCCCAAGTAGCTGTTACACATGATGGATCCATGCTTTCCTGGAGATGGCTGAACTGCTGCCTGCTTATGGGAAGTAGTAAATGAATTCCTAGTTTTGCTTTGCTTGTGCACATAGCTTTTGCTTCACCTAATAAGCTGTCTTTTTTCTCAACCCACTAGCTTTCTCAGTTTTACTCTTCTAATTCTCTCCCCCATCCCACTAGGGGGGAGTGAGTGAGAGGCTAGGTGGTGTTTAGTTGCCACCTGGGGTTGAACCATGGTAATCTCATACTGTCATTTGTGTAATTATATATTGAGCTGGTAAACAATCAGCATTTGTTAAAATTTACTTAACTCAGTGAGGAGTAAACTACTAAGCTTCCCACTGCTCTGGGTAACTGACACTTCAAATGTAAATTTGAAGTATCTTAATTTACTGAACACTGTATTTCATATCAACCCATACATTAGTAGATGTACTTAATATCAATATTTAAATGGGATAAGTGCATGTAATTCTTTTCTGCCTCTTCACTGAAACCAGACACAATGATAATTGACCACTTCGGGGATGATGAGTTTTGGGATAATGATCCTGAAAATATGTCTTTGAGAGTCATCATAACAGTCTTGCTCGCCATTAGTAATTGAATATTTATGCAGATGAAGACCTAATCTGAGACAAGGATTCCTGTGTATCATATTATGACAGTCTCCTCAATACAGATCTTTACATGATCAAGATTTCTATTGAATATGTCTTCTGTGTGTTGGTTCTCGGCGTGACTCATGAAAAGACTGGGCATACTGAAGCCAGCTGAGTATTTCTACATTAAAAACTAAATATTAATCCTTGGAATAGTGTTAATATATCTTTTTTTCTCCCAAACACAGTAAATTAATCATTATAATTTAATGTCCTCATCCTATCACCTACTCTGTAAAAAATTCATTGCGCGTATCTACATATATGCAAACAGAAAAGTTAAGTAAAAACTATGTACCTGGTATACAGTTTGCAACGAATGAGTGATTTTTCATAGTTTCTAAAGAGAAGGGAAGATTTTCCCTAAGCTGTAAGAAATTAATTCAAGATATGTGACGTATAAAATGGCTGATTAAGAAAGACTTTCTCAGAGGACTTCCTTGGTGATCATAACTTTATATGTGAGTTTAAAAGTGAGATTCCCTTGCTTATTATGGATTTAATACTCCTTCATGGATTTAATAATGGTGATAAGCTATGGCCAACACATAGTAATTTGCTGGCCCTTGGAAGCAAGCAACATAACATGGGCAATTTTTGCCTCAGTTTGGCACTGGGGTTTCTGCAGTAGTTTCCCCCACAGTTAACAGCTGTTCAGTTCTTTCACAATTTTTCAGAAACAAATGGACAAGGAAATGTGAAGACGGATCTAGGATGCGAATAACATTTTTAATCCTAAAAGAATCACTTTGTCAACTAAATTTAAAGTCTTCACTTCAGTGAAAATGAAAGAGTTTGTTCTGATGTTCCATGTATTTGCCAGTGTTTTGAACGAGGCCAAGGAAAAGAGATTTTGTCAGCAGCCTCCATATTACCTACATAGATATAAAATAGAACAACAATAAAACAAAAGTCAAAACAGAATGAGAAAAAATATCTGAGAAAAGAAACAGCACATTATTTCCCTTCCATCACTGTTTCTTCCTCTTACAGTACCCTAGGAAGATAACAAGAAATGGGTCTTTTATCAATAACACTTGGCTATGAAATTTTTATATAACAGGAAACATATTCCCCTGTATTTGTACAGTACTGAATTGATTCCATGATTTAGATTTTCTTCTGGGCACTTTTGTAGACAGGATTTCCCCCCCCACCCACCTTGTACTTTGATAATTGTTTATCAAAATTGCATTTCACCAAAGATTAAGAGGATAGCCATGCTAGATACAGTACATGGGAAATAAATGCATTTGTGTTTTTAGTAGTGTCAGTGAGTCTGTTGGGTGTTTGTTTAATGTGCCTCAGATCCAACCAGATGTCAGGTTGGAGGCCAAGGAAGAACTGTGTCTGCTTCCACATCAAATTCATATAAACCAATAGCTTTATGGGGGTCTACTCTATACCATGTGATGTGACTCTAGGCTCCTTTGGAAGATTTTTCACCTGATTAACTTCCCATTACTGTACAAAATGAGGCATTAGCATGTTGATTCTGCATTCTGGTGGCTATCCTCTCTCTGTCATATTGACTGTTTTTGATATTTGCCACACAAGTTTTATGTTTGGATTTGAGTTTCTGGAGGCATGTGGGGGCTCTAGGGGGGCTGGGGGCTCCTGGAAGGAGGAGTCAGGGTAAGGCTGCTTATGAGCCTTATGAGCTCACTCCCTCTGTGTACAAGGTGTGATTTAGAAGGGTCCCCTAGGACAATGAGCTAAAGGGATGCCAAATCTGGTGAACTTCAGGACCCAAGGGAGTTATTGTTCCCAGCCCATCAGAGTCAAAGACTTGGGGGAGTCCTCCTAGTCCAGATCCCAAGAGCCAGCCCAGATTTGGTCCCTAATGCAGCGAAGCAGGTACCCCCAATACAGACATGTACACATAGAGACACATACACTTACATGTATGTGTGTGTGCACAACCAACCAACAGCAACGTAACACAGACAGGAGAGCAGTGCCCTTACAAGCACCATGTGCCCACAAGCAGCACTCCCACAGACGTGAACCATACCAGTAGCCTGTTCTCACCTGCAGGCTAATTGGCTTCAAGGAGTACTAACAGACACCCACACACTCACAAATGGGACTTTCTGGTGGTTGACCCTGTCCTAGGGTCCTTCCTGTAGCTGTCCCCAGTCTCCCCAGTATCTGGCCCCAGACCTTTGGCCTCTCCTGTAACTGACTCCCATGCCTATGACTTGACTCACTGGTTAGTCCAGCTTGCAATTTGCTATCAACATGCACATGTAAATGGGTACCTCCAGGAGCGGGACCTTAGACCCTCAGGCTATCCGGTAGCTAGCCCCAGGCCCCAGTCTCTCCAGCTGCTGGATCCCCCTCCTATAAGCCCTTTTGAGCCACAGTCTCTATCTTCCATAGCAGCCATTTAGGCTACTTTTCATACTTAACTGCTAGTCCAGCCTCATGCTCAATGGCAGGTCTCACACAGACGTGCACACACACACATAGAGCACCTTCACATAGGAAAACACTTTGGAGAAGGGTTTAATGAGAAAACTCAACAGACTGGGATGATCGAGTACAGGGTTTAGGCAGTCCAGCATGCCAGACTAGCAATTTGTTTACACACTGTTTTCTTTGGTCCTTCTCCAAAACATCTCATAATAAACTTCACAATCTCACAAGCCTCTTCAAATACCCCACAAGTTTCCTTTTTCTCATGAGACTCATGATAACCTTGTTTCCCCCTTCTTACCAGTTACAAAAACATCTGGATCCTCCTCAAAGCTTTGAGTGGTTCTGTCCATGACCTATCTCAATCAGGCACCTGAGAGCTCTAGTCTTTGGTACTGCCTCTGTTATCTATGGCATCTATATATCTGTATATCTACAGGGTATGTGTTTAATTTAATTTATTATTTCACCTGTCTCTTTTCCTAGTTTTTTATGTTGAATGCCCACTGACAAGATATCCTCACAAACTACACATCCTTACTTCTACTTATTCCACTATGTTTATGCACTGCACATATAATTTATTTGTTCAGTTTAATTAGAGACTATTTTCTAAGTATACTTATCCTCATGAGAACTTGTAGCAACAACTTTCTGTGCAAAAATGCCTGCATTTCAAAGCTTTGTTGGTGAACAAAAGTCCATGTAATGATTCCAGCAAAAGTACCAGGAACACTGAATATAACTAATGTTGTAAATGTCCGAATCAGTTAAAATATGTAACCGGAAGAAAGGTATAGTTCAACATGCTTTAATGGCTGTGCAACAAGTATCAGCTGATTTTCTATGGATAGTTAGAACTGTTCACATGTACTTATGAAGAGAGATATGTTCCAACCATGTACACTTATACTGAGCCCTTACAGCCCCAGCTGTGTGAGACATTTAAGCAGGAGGATTAAGTCCTGTTCATCAGGGAAATTAAGCTTACATGTCTGTTTATGTTTAAACAGTTTCATAGAGGGAGATGGACTCCTCAGTTAGGGCCTACTTGCCTGAAGTGTGTGGTTGTAGTTGAAAGGGACTGATCAACAATAAAGAGACTTGATGTGTGATGTATTAAAAGCAATGATTATCTCATAGTCACCTAGAATCTCTTAGCAGAACATTTTTTATTAATTAAACAATTTTTATGAATTCACAAGATTGAAGTAAGGCCAATATCTCTTCTGACATTAATTGGTCCTGGGGTCCTGGCTGAAGTCATAGCTAGACCACTCTC
>NW_010340646.1:0-2257 GCF_000700745.2 Antrostomus carolinensis | reverse complement strand
GCCTACAAGAAAGCTTGGGAGGGACTTTGTAAAAAGGCAGGTAGTGATAGGATGTGGGCAAGTGGCTCTAAGCTGGAAGAGGGGAGGGTTTAGATGAGCTATGAGGAAGAAATTCTTCACTGTGAGGGTGGTCAGACACTGGAACAGGTTGCCCAGAGAAGCTGTGGCTGCGCCTCCCTGGAAGTGTTCAAGGCCAGGTTGGATGAGGTTCTGAGCAACCTGATCTAGTGGAAGGTGTCCCTGCTGATGGCAGGGGGGGTGGGAACTAAATGGTCTTTAAGGTCCCTTCCAACCCTAACCATTCTGTGATTCTATGATCTCTTCAGGAGAAATAGGCAAGGAAGGAGAGGTGGTGGGGTAGCCTTCTACATTAGCAAGTGTTTTGATTGCCTTGAGCTCAGTGATGGTGATGATAGGGTTGCGTGTGTATGGGTAAAAATCAGTGGAATGTCCAATAAGATGGATGTTGTGGTGGGAGTCTGATACAGACCGCCCAGCCAGGATGAAGAGATAGACAAGATATTCTGTAATCAGGTGGGAAAAGTCTTGCGATCACTAGCCCTCATTCTTGTGGGGGACTTCAACTTACCTGATGTCTTTTGGAGGTATAATACAGCAGAAAAGAAACAGTCTAGGAGGTTTCTGGAGTGTATGGAAGGCAACTTCCTGACACAGCTCGTGAGTGAACCAACTAGGGAAGGCGCCCTGCTGGACCTGTTGTTTGCAAACAGAGAAGGTCTTGTGGGAGATGTAACGGTTGGAGGACACCTGGGGCACAGAGATCACAAAATGCTTACATTTTCTTTCCCTTGCAAACAGAGAAGGTCTTGTGGGAGATGTAACGGTTGGAGGACACCTGGGGCACAGAGATCACAAAATGCTTACATTTTCTTTCCCTGGTGAAGCAAGGAGGGCGGTCAGCAGAACTGGTACTTTGGACTTCTGACAGCAGACTTTGGACTGTTTAGAAGACTGGTCAATAAAGTCCCTTGGAAGGCAGTCCTGAAGGGTAAAGGAGTCCAAGAAGGCTGGACATTCTTCAAGAAGGAAATCCTGGAGGCACAAGAGCAGGCCATCCCCATGTGCCGAAAAACAAGCTGGCAGGGAAGAAAACTGGCTTGGCTGAGCAAAGACCTCAGAAAAAAGAGGAAAGTCTATGAGCTTTGGAAGAAGGGGCAAGCATCTCAGTAGGACTACAAGGATGAAGTGAGGTCTTACAGAGAAAAAATCAGAAGGGCTAAAGCCCAACTAGAACTTAATTTGGCCAACTCTGTGAAAGATAACAGAAAATGTTTATAAATATATTAACAACAAAAGGAGAGCCAAGGAAAATGTCCATCCTTTACTAGATACAGAGGGAACAATAGTGATGAAGGATGAGGATAAGGCTGAGGTACTTCATGCCTTTTTTGCCTCAGTCTTTAATAGTAAGGCCAGCTGCTCTCCAGGTACCCAACCCCCTGAGCCAGAAGCCAGGTACGGGGACCAGAACGAAGCTCCCATGATCCTGGAGGCAATGGTTAGAGACCTGCTCAGCCCCTTAGACATCCACAGGTCTATGGGGCCAGATGGGTCCTCCCAAAGGTATTGAGGGAGCTGGCAGAGGTGCTCGCCAAACCCCTTTCCATCATCTAGCAACAGTCCTGGCTGACTGGGGAGGAGGTTCCACTTGACTGGAGGTTGGCAAATGTGACACCCATTTACAAGAAGGGCCAGAGGGAAGATCTGGGGAACGACAGGCCTGTCAGTCTGATCTCAGTGCTGGGGAAGGTGATGGAGCAGATCACCTTGAGTGCTATCACACAGCCCACAGAGACCATCCTGGTGATCAAGCCCAGTCAACATGGGTTTATGAATGGGCAGGTCCTGCCTGAATAACATGATCTCCTATGACAAGACTATCCACTTAGTGGATGAAGGCGAGGGAAAGGCTGTGGATGTGATGTACCTGGACTTCAGTAAAGCCTTTGACACCATTTCCCACAGCATTCACCTGGAGAAACTGGCTGCCAATAGTCTGGACAGGCATAGTCTCTGCTGGGTTAAAAACTGTCTGGATGGCCGGGCCCAAAGAGTGGTGATAAATGGAGTCAAATCCAGCTGGAGGTCAGTCACAGGTGGTGTTCCCCAGGGCTTGGTGTTGGGGCCAGTCCTGTGTAACATCTTTATCAATGACCTGGATGAAGGAATCAAGTGCACCCGCAGTAAATTCAAGGATGGCACCAGGCTGGGTGGAAGTGTTCATTTGCTTGAGGGT
>NW_010340645.1:36779-41873 GCF_000700745.2 Antrostomus carolinensis | reverse complement strand
CCCCCCGTAACCTCCAAAAGGGGAATTTTCCAGCTGGTAATTTCTGCTGCGTCAACACCCAGCTCAAGGGAGAGGAGAAGAGACAAGGGGGCATTTTAACAGCAGCTCCACTCGCGAATAGCCAGGCTCACTCCCGGCTCCAGCATTCAAACCCTTTCCGCCCCCCTCCCCTAAAAACCAGCATCCGCGCAACTTGGACCAAGAGTTTGTCAGGAGTGTGGTTCAAAACTGCTTGGAAAAAGGGATGAGGTAATAATACTGGTGAAGCATGTTGTATTTCTTTCTCCCTGTCTCTCTTTCTCTTTCTCCCTCTCCCTCTCTCTCTTTTTTTTTATTTTTTTTTATTTTTTTTAAAGCCAGGCCTGTTTTGGGTTATTGTCTCCCCCTAAAGCCAGACATAGATCGCCTGGCCTTGCCTCCATTTTAATTGCAGGCTGAAATTGGGGAAGTGACCCTCTTTAAAAAAAAAAAAAATAAATAAATCAAATCATCTAAACCCAACAAACAAACAAAAAAAAACCCCTTTAAAAAATAATGCTGTTCCTTTGCGGGGATATAGGTGATTTTTTATAAGGCTGTAACAAGTGCAAAAGTGACTGGAAATGTTTTTTGTCATGCTGGGAAACTAGTGAGATGTCTTCCCCCCCTCCCCAGAAGAAAGTGTTTGTAAAATGTGGCCGAGGGGAGAAGGAGAGGTGCTGGGAAAGGTGGGGGGAAAAGCAGGGGTTGTGCTGCTGGATTGCCTTTGTGTCTCTGTAAATAGACATGTCAGTTCCCAAAGTAATACAAGTAGTGTCTGATAACTCAATCCCAGATGACAAATAGAGAATGGAGCAGATTTTCAGGACTGTAATAGTGGGAGGAGGATTCTCTTTTGAAACGGTGGAGGAGGAAAAAAAAAAATAAACGTTGGTACCTCCTGAGGAGGTTCCACCGGCGCCTTGTTGTGGAGCTGAGCGTTGGGATGGAATCTGGAGATACAAACCCATACTTATTTATTTTTACACCTGACAGGGGAAAGATAAACAAAGGAGAGTTTAACAGTTCTTTAATGAATTCCTCATGCTTTTTATTTTGCAATCTCAATGATTCATTTGGCAAGCCTTACAGGACCGGATTATTATCAGCATTGTTTAAAGCCATGCTAATTAGGAGCTGTGTTTAGCAAACAGTGGTATTGGAGGCACCTGTACCAAAGTTCTGGTGTGTATTTTAATTGCATCACTGGTATCATTTTTAGCATTTAGTCTAGATCTAGGTTCTTGAACTCGATCAGGTATTTATTACAAGTGTGGATTCTCTATGTACATAGAGCAGCTCTGGTATTAATCCATTAAATGTATTTCCTCAAAAAAGGAGAGGGAATATTTTTTTTCTCAGAGTTTTTTTATTTTTCTATGGGGATTAAAAGGAAAAGCTCCAGTTATCCAGGAAGAGTGAGAAAAATGTAATTTTGAGGAAGAAGCCTGCTGGGGTTGGATAGCTCTTCCACTTTTATCAATACCTGGCTTGAACATTGTTTTTATAGCATCATTTAATTGGAACTAAAATTTGACTTTCCCCCTCAAAATTCTGTCTAGCTTCTCGCACTGTTTGTCAAGTTTTATATTTTGAAAGCCTTAGTGATGGAAAAAAAAAAATGGGTGGAGTGTATTATTAGTCACAATATTTTCAACATGTGGTGAGGAATTATCGATTTAAGGTGTTTTTTGGGAACTGGCAAGAAATGGGTAGAGGAGCCTGACCCGTGGGCTAGAGGGAGAGCTAGAAAATAGTATTTAGGGGAGTGAACAAACATATGTTCTTGAAAAAATATTATGTGGTTGGGTAGGCTGGTGGGGTAACTGTAACTGAAACAGAAAACTAGTGTTTTGGTTTTGATGCAGCCTGTCCAGGAGGGGGAAACTCACTCACAGCTAAACTCTCACAGTTATTTTCCTAGACTGTATGTTAGTTTTGATGTAATTGAGTCAATTTTAGTGTGGTACCAAAAAAAAAATGGGGGTGTTCTTCTAATCCTCACATGAGGTGGTTAGTGATATATTGTAAATGCTGCTTCATTCTGGAGCGTGGAGGGTTGAGCCTTTGAAAACATGACCTGTACACGGGGTTCTTGGAGACCGAAGAAAATGGGTCACTTTCTCCCCGTGGTCTTTGTTTTCTGGGACAGTTGTACAACACTGGATATGTTCTTCGCCAGAGGATTTTTATTTTTTTTTTTAATAACTGGAAGTGCTTAGAGGAAAACCAGTTTAACAGCCCCCCCCCTCCCCTCCTCCCTGGCAATCCTCCATCGAAAGGAAACATGCCTGATGTTTGAAAGATCTGTTATTTGCTGGGAGGACACTTGCTTTTCCTCTGGTGACACGTTGTGTTGCTGTGAAGTTGACTGTATTCTTTCTGTCTTTGCTATCCACTTGTCTGGATTTTTTTTAAAATATTTATTTAATTTTTTTAGATACGTGTTTTTTTGAAGTTTCTAAGCAAAGTTTCCTGTCCTCCCAGCAGCGTGGCAGCAGGCTGACACCCAATCCAAACTGCTCTTGCTTTCAGAGCAGAATTATTTCATAAACAGCTCAACCTTTCCCAGGACATTTTCCCCTTTATGTTCTTGCTGGTTTTACTCCAGAGCGCTCTGTAACCCTCTCCAGCCTCCCTGGAAATTGCTAAAAAGCATTCACAGCTCCTGTGTGCTTAGTTTAATGGGCAAACAAAAGGGCAGAGAGAGGACTTAGTTTAAGCCTTTGAAGCACTACCTGCAGTTGTGATGGTTATCCCAGGTGTCCGTTAGAATCCCCAGGAGCTGCCCGTTCCTGTCCGTTCCTGGCTGTGTTACCTTAGGAAATTCTGCCACTTTGCACCACAGGATTAATAACCTGTTTGTAGTTTGCTTCTGGCTGACGACTGGCTTGAATATTTTGAAGTGTGTAGCTCACCTGTGCTTTATGTGTGTGATATTTGAGACTTGCAAGGTATGGATAGTGAAAGCAGGCGTGCCGTGGGGCTGGCTGGAGATAGCCAGGGTCACGCTGGGCGAGAGAGAGGACGAGGAGATAGAGGGAGGTATTTGGTCTGTGTGAAGTTCCACAATCCTGCTCCTCATCTAAACATCTCCCTGAGCGTTTTTATGATATTTTGCTCAAGTACAATGACAATGTGACTTCAGTGTTAAAATTTCTTGCTTCAGAATTTCACTTTATTCCTTCTTGATGGCTTTTTGTTTCGCTAAGCGATACGTTTGGGTTACAGCCCCTTAAATACAACCTTCAGTAGCTGCTTTGCTCTCTTCACTCTAGATCACAGAATGTCAGGGATTGGAAGGGACCTCGAAAGATCATCCAGTCCAATCCCTTTTTACTCCTTTAGGCAGGATGAGAAATAAAAGCGTGTATCGCTTGTTGTGGGACTTCGTTTCACTTGAGATGCAAGAGGAAAGAATCTCAGCTTCCCTAAACAGTGCAGTAGTTTTCTGGTCCGTGCTGCTTTGGTGTGTTCTGATGCACAAGGATGTCCATTTTTGGAGGGATAGCTGCTTGGGATTCAGTTCCCATCCCAGAACTGTGGATCGAATGTGCTGGTGTCAGAACTGCTTTTCCCTTTCTGTGAAACAGGGGTGCTGGGGTGTACTCACCTCTTCCAAACCATTTTCTAATACACTGATGAAAAATCATAATGGTGCTAAATAACACTCGTTCTTCATCAATGCAAACGAGTGTGAAGTCCTCAGTGAATTTCCTGGGAGATATGTGGAGTTCAGAGGTTCGTGGGTGTGGTTTTCTCTCCCTGACCAAGTTAGCTGTGGTGCGGTTATTTTCTAAACAGTTGCTTTAACTTTCTTTCATACCCATGTCTTTAAGAAACATCAGTTTGTGTTTTGACTGCTGTTGAAACGTTGAATAACATTGTGCTTCGCAGGCAGGATGAGATCCTTGACAGTAATTCTAATCAGATGGAAATGTGTCCCACTTGGCGGTGTTCTGTTGCGCGCAGGTCAGGATGTACGCCTGCGTCGGAGCAGCGCAGCTGAAATGTAACAGGTTGATGCTGAGTTAGAGCTGAAATTCACCTTTTTGCCTTGCTTTTTTGGGGATATGGCTCCTGCTCTTTCCAGCCCGTGCAGTGGGATCCTTTCTGCCCTGTTCCTCACTTGGCTTGTGTGTGCACTCGAGAAGAAAAACACTCTGCAGATATCGGAAGCTGCCCGGTGTTGGCTTTATTGTGAAACTGAGTTGGGGTCTCCAGCAATGGAGGGAGGCAATGAGCTGTCAGTAGTATTTTACAAACACAGCTACTAGCTTGTGTGTGGATTAAAATAAACTTAGTAACGAGAATGTCAGGGTGTGTGCCAGGAACTAAACTGCTTAAGAACCCTACTTAGAAAAGAGAGTAGGGTTTTACATATTAAGGAATATGTTTATACCTGTGTGTGGTTAAATACCTTGGTATCTTCCCTAATTATTTCCTCCTCATGTGTTGAACAAACTGTTTATTCCATCCAAGGGAGTTTGATTCCTGGCATTTCTCACCTTGTGATGAGGAACTCTGCAGAGAGAGCTGATGTTTCAGGTGGTTAAAGGTCATGCTCTTTGGAGAAAGGGTTAAACAAAATTCACACCTTTTGCACTAACTCCCCATTGGAGGAAATTCCTTCCTGACTAGTGCTCAAATCATGCTCTGAGGCAGAAGAATCGATGGTCTGTATTAGGCATTGGGTGCTTAAAATACCCAAACCTGACACTAATTGAAGTGCTGATAAACAAAGTAGTTGGGATGCAGCACTTCTAAAAGTCCTGCTGCTATATATTGGGGACTGAGGTGGTGGCTAAATAGAAAATGAACTTATTGACTTCCTTCTTATTGCCACTGACTCCTTCTTGGCTTCACTCCACTTCTGGGTTGTTTTTTTTTATTAATAATAGTTGGTCAAA
Organism: Antrostomus carolinensis; assembly: GCF_000700745.2. Classification (NCBI taxonomy): domain Eukaryota; kingdom Metazoa; phylum Chordata; class Aves; order Caprimulgiformes; family Caprimulgidae; genus Antrostomus; species Antrostomus carolinensis. Next base: position 36,945 of record NW_010340645.1, on the reverse strand, counting down.
TCTGGATTATGAGATTTATATTAAGAAGTAAAAAGGGATACTTAGCCAAGGCACTACGTGCTTGTGCCATGAATTACACAAGCGGAACTGGATTGTTCGCAGAGCACCTCGTGTGTTATCTTTCATTTTCACTGGCTGGTTTTTCACTCTTACTTAGATTATTCCT
>NW_010340645.1:0-36740 GCF_000700745.2 Antrostomus carolinensis | reverse complement strand
TTCCTCCCACTGCTCTATTTCTCTTTCAAAATTACCTCATGGTTCTTCCTCCTTCTTTGGCTCCCTCCTTTTTTTACATACTGAGTTTGGGAACTTTAGCAAAGATCCCCTACTTAAAAAAGCCAAAAACCAATGAGCAAGTTTTGGGGGAACCATTCTTCAGGGCAATTCCCAGTGTGATATGATATGCTTCCAGTTCTTTAATCCTCTTTTTTTTTTTTTTAAGGTGCTTTTTATGTTGGTTTTATTTGTCTAATAGATGCACAAGGGCAAAGTCTTTTGCTTAGGTTTCTTTTGTGAGTCTTTTTTTTAAATGGAAGCTTAAGATCTTGTAGGAGTTAATGGCACTTGAACAGGTAAGTGTCGTACCAGCCACAGGCATGTGGATTTTTTCAGGGTGTTTTTAAGTCTTCACTGCTAATGTAGAAGATATAGCTAAATTCTTATTTTTAATTCATTATTTTCTTTAATATCACCAGACTTCTCAAGCCTGGTGCCCTGTAAGGTGGTTGCTTGTTAAATGCTGGCTAGCTCTGCCATGTTCTTGCTGTGTTCTTCAAGGTCCATGGCATGGGTAGTGTTGGATCTGTTCTCCTGGTGTGACCAGATGAGAGAGAACAGAGATCAAAAATAGGGGCGTGATCTGAGCAGCTGTTTCTGTACCAGGATGGAGAGACAGGCACATGGATAGAGCTGGAAGTTATGAGGAAATGACTAAGTGAAATGTAGAGGAAATGCAAAGTGCAGTGGAAATATTAGTGCAAGTAAGCACTTTCAACTGGAGCCTGCACCCAGCCCTGCTGGAAAGGTGCATCCTGTTGTATGAGCAGATTGTTACCAGTGGGAATATTGTATTTTGGACTGCACAGCTTTTACAGGCATGTGAAAATAAAACTTTATCCTTCTGTTGTGTATTTGCATCTTTTTCTGTATCTCTGTGGGTTTTCTTTTTTGAGATTGGGTAAATTCTGTAGGAGGAACAGACCCCTTTCCTTAGTACCTTTGTGCACGCTGCTCTCCTAACCTGAGAGCGACGCTGGCTTTTGAAGGCTGCGATTCAGTCGAGTTGGGTGGGAATAGAACTTGGATATCTTGCTTTTGGATAATGTGGGCACGTAATTTTTCTGTAACCTTAGGCAAATATTTTGGTTTGGAGGGGAATCACTGTAACTGGGAGGTTACTGGTCCCATTTAAGGTGTGTGAATGGCAAGTGTCACAGAAACATTAACTGAAACTTCATGGTGTTAACTAGAACAAACAATATTGTTAAAGTTGTTTCAGATCCTTATATAAAGTACTGTTTGTTACAGTGACTTCTTCAAAGCACTTCTGTTGAAGCACAGTCAGAAGTTGTCAATAGTTTTGAAACTTGTACGTTAAACTCTAACGTGACAAAAGAGCTTAATTTTTCTTGTATGTCAAATAATATTTCCTACACATCAGAATTTCTAGTTTGAAATGGCAAACAGTGTTGTAAATGTGCAGTTATTTTAACTGTCACTTACAAAAACCTTCAGTGCTAGATAATGATAGGAAGTTAAAGTTTAGATTGTAATTTTTGCCTCCTATTCTTTCCATTCCCAAACACAGGACGTCTGATGAACCTTTTGGACCTTGGTACCAGAGACCATTCTCCTCTCTTCATTAAATCATGCACTGTCCAGCTGTGAAACATTCTGACATTTGTTTTTACTAACAGAAAACATTTTCAAATATTGGTAAGTTCTTAACATTTAAAGATATTTTTGTAACGTGGTAAGAGAAAGAGTAGCTGGAGATAACACTGTCATGAGGACTTGCAGTCCTTTATAAAATTTGACTTGCCATTGATAACAAAGGCTGTTTAGAAATCTGACCCAGGTGAAAAAGTTGAAGAAACCCCTCTGGCTGTTCTGCTCCTGCCCTGGGGTAGAGGTGCCTCCATTCATCATGGTCACTTGGTGCTCTTCTCTTCGATTAGATGCCAAGCTCAAAGCAAGAAGTAAAAATGCAGAGCAGTGCCAAACAGTGGAGGTCTCGGCTTTACCTTTCTTACCAGACTATTCTGGCTCATTTAGTGACTGTGGGGCAGGTGTGCAAATGAGTCTCAACAGTAACAGCCCTAAGCCTGAGTGAAAATACGTATAACTTCATTGCTTTGCTAACAAAGTGATCTCCCACATGTCTCTGGCTCCCTCACTCCTCTACTTTTATTTTTTTTAAGTGTCTAAATAAGAGGACTAAAAAAAGCTAGCCAAAACAATTGCTATGGAGAAGCAATCAGAATTAGAGAAAAGCAAGACTTGGCAGTCTGAAATAGAAATTGAGAACAAAGTCAATGGTATTTGCTTCAATTGGGTCATATTTGTTTTCAAGATTTTCACAGTTCTGCTTGTTGCCATAAGAATGCTTTAGGGTTTTCCTTATTACTTCATTTCTTGGTTAGATCTGTTATTTCACCTTTTATAATGACATCAGTTTGTACTGGAAAAGCTTTCTTAATTATTACCTTCTGATATTTTCTTTTACAATCTGTTACTACAGAAGGTCAGTCTGGAAACCAACAGCATCAGCTTATAGCTTATTTTCACAGAGAGAGCTAATCTGTATATTGAAGATCTCAGAAATACATGGCAAATATATCCTGTATGATATATTTGATTTATGTAAGAGCAGTATATAAACAGGCTAAAACTTTGAATAAAGCGTAGCCAGAAGTTTTAGTTGAAGTTAAATGTTGCAAGTGTAGTGAATATGCTACTCTGAAGAAAATAAAAGTCTGGTTTGTATAAGAAAAACAGGTGTACAAGGTGAATAGTTCTAGTGGATGTGTCCTCAGAGACAAAATACCTTTGTGGAGATGAACCATCCCTATTCTTTCTACCTGGTAATCAGAAATGTTAATATTTTACCTGAGAAGTCTATATGTGAAGGTGTCTTATATACTGACTATATGTACTATGTATATTTTACACAGAATTCTCAAAATCTTGGGATTTAGTCTCTTAACATCGAATGGCATCAGCTGGTAGAAACTGGCCATTAAATAGAGGAAATTATCTTGAATATTCCATTGCAAACTTGATTTTGATTTTTTTTTTTTCCAGGAGTTGCATTGGTAGCTCTTTAACCTCAGTGTTTTATAGGTCAGATAAGGTGAATTAGTGTCCTTCAGGCCACAAACGTCTCTTTAAAAAGTCATTAAAGTGAGAATGTTTTGAAAAGCTACCAAACAGGAAACACTGTTGTTTCAAGGATCTGTTTGAAGTTTTACTATCTAAAATTAGACTTTTTTTTTCCCCCCCCATACTTTAAGAAGTAATTCTTGCTTCTGTGATTGTAAAAAGGTAGCCAGGCTGTAACTACCTGCAGTGGATTGATACGCTTTGAGTTAACGTTTTTTGGGGTTCGTTTGGTCTTAAATAGGAATATTACAACTGTGAGTGTGGAAGGACTTAAAGATGTAGCAGTGTTGTTCAGTAATCTTGTAGTTTACAGCTAATAACTTCTGGTTTTGTTTTTTATGGTAGTTCTGTCTTCCTCCTACAAGAGTTCACAGCGGTGCTGTCAGAAGGTCGCAGAACAGTGCACACTACCTGTGCTGCCCTAGGGCTGTTGATGTCCTCAACTGGTGGAGGAGAAACGCTAGACCTGGAACCCAGTTTGTTACTGGTAAGAAGTAATTGTCTTGGATTTTAATTTATTTATTTATTTTTTAATATTAAAGGTTGCATGCTTTCTCTACCAGAATCATTCAATCAGCTCTTCATTGCTTATTGCTTTAAGAACATTAGAGAAAAGTGCACATTTGTGGTGGGTTTTGTATTTTTTTTCCCTCCTATTTTTAACTTTACAATTTCTAAATTTCTAATTTCTAATTGCCCTCCTTCCAAAATGTGGAGGCTGACAGTTTTCCCTGAGCTTTCATTTTCAGGCCTGGTTTTCTCTGGAAATTTTTTATGTGCTGTCAGAGCTAATGAAGGTTCATAAATGGATTTTTCTAAGACACCTTCAGAAATCCCATCTTTTGGTTGCACTTTTGTAGTGTCCAGCTTCTGTGCGCTATAGTTGACCCCATAACTCTGGGTAGATGGTTTGAAAGGTCAAAAGCCAAAGCCAAGTCTCTGGTTTGAAGTTCTGGAGTAGAGTGTGAAATGTTTAATGAAAGCTTCTGTGTTATTTTATGTATTGGAGTTAGATTTTACTTGTGGTTTGTATTTGGATTGCAGAAACCAAGCTTTGATGATATGAATGACTAGAAGCTCGTAGTGTTTTACATGTCCTTATTCTTTTTGCAGAAACGGGCTTTTTAAAATTCCTAATTGCATTCAGATCTATATATTTTCTTGGTAGGAGCAATTTTAAACTGATGATGTCTTAAATATCTTGTATTTTCTGACTAAATCTTACCTGGACTGACGGGGAGTCTCTGCCTGCGCTGAGAACTAGCGGTGTGAGCGAGGGGTTTCTTTGCTGCAGAAGGTGTAATGCTCTGCTGCTGTTGGAACTTTACTCATGGACCTTCTGGTTTAGAACTGCTCCAGAGATGTTTTAGTGCTGCCAGTGATGAGGTTGCATTGGTTTGAAATTGGAGACATTTTAGTGGATCCTGGTCAGGCAGATTTTAATTACACACTGGGAGGGGCTTGTGGGGTTTTTGTTTTGTTTTTTAATTTTTTTTTCGTACAGTCATTGAGAATCGAGTGGGCCTCTCAGTCTGATAATAAAAATATAACTTCTCTGGGGGGTTTTTTTTTGAGCTCACTGAAGATCACTTCCCAAATTCTGCTCTTTTCTGTAATTCTGTAGTATTTCTCAAACGCAGTGGTGAAACTTTTATTTTCTTCCTGTGACTCCTAACCCGTAAGGATGAACGTGCACTGTTGGGCTGTAATTAAACATTCTCCTCCCCAGTCATAAGGGAAAAGTGGTACAGTGTTGTTTTCATGAAACCCTGAGTTGTGAGTAACCTCTTTGGCCCAAGGGTCTGGTTTGATCTGTTTACAAACATCTGCCTGGTTCTCTTTGAATTCAGAGTTGTGGTTGGAACAACCAACTTAAACAAGGACCGATCAGTTTCATGAATCAGAATAGGGTAGAAGAGTTTCTTTTTTGTCAGCTGTTTGTTTTCATGAGCTGGTACTTGCATCTACTTTGAACAAAGCTGAAGGTAGGGATATAATTTTGGAGTATCTAGTATCAAGAAATGAAAACTCTTCTAGAATTGTGTGCTCTTCTTCCTCAGACACACTTAGGAGAAAGCACTGTGCTTCTGGAGATTTGTACTTGTAAATCTCACGAGCTGTGTCTTTGCAGGGAGTCAGGATCCATTAATACCCCAAGTCTTCTGCTTTTTCTCTCATTTAGGAGAATAAGGACCAGTACCCTCCTTTTCAGTTGCTAAGGTTAGGCTGGAGTTTTTGTTCATCGTTCTTTTCAGCCCAGGGCACACGGATGGGAGGAATCCTGTGCATTTCTGTTGTCTTTAATTGGATAAAAGTGAAACTCTCATCCACACTGTGTCTTGTTGTGCAAGGAGGCGTTTCAAGCCCAATCTCACCTTACAGAGCTCCTTTGCAGAGGAATTTAAAAAATGTTGGAATGTCTTGGGAGTGGAGACATGGACAGGACACAGGGGAAGCAGAGAAGTGGGGTGTGTTTGTTGGTTTTTTGTATAATAAACCATTGGAGTGAATTGGGAGTTCTTCCTTAATCTGTTTTTACTTTGCTCTGAAGGGAGAGGGGGGAGGAAACAACACATTTTTGGTTAAATTCCAGTTGGCCTGTTTTTCTCTAGGGAGCATGGAGTGGCTGGTGGAGGAGTGCACTAGTGAATATTTTGGTGCTTGTAACTTGTGTCCTTAGTATTAAGTGTAAAAACATGTTTAGAAAATTGTACCAGACTACATGTCATGTAGCTTAAATTTTGGGTTCGCTTATATTCTGTGACAGCAAAAAGTAAATGAAAACCCAAAAAAGCTCTACCAACAACAAAAACTCAAAAATCCCCTCTAGTGCTTTTTTTTTTTTTCCTGTTTTCCTTCTGAGTGAAGAGAGTTTATTTTTGTCCCCACTATTTCCCAGGGGACTGCACTGTAGAGGCTTTCATCTGCGTGCTCAGTTTCTTAACTGTGGCTTTTTGTCAAAATTCAAATAATGCCCCGAGTTTTAAATGCAACAAACTTGTACCCATTAATTTTACTGATGTTAAGGTTTTGGTCAGGAGAGTTCTGATGGGTGTGTGAACTGAGAGGTTGGCTTTGTGAGTATTGCTGGTGTTACTCTTAAAAACCTTTCCAACAGGAGGTGAAGATTGTGTTTATTTAGACTCTTACTGTGTCATCAGGTGATATTTTCATGTTCAAATAACTGTAGAGATAGTGCAAAATAAACATTTTTCATAGGTGCTGTGCTTGTAGAACTGGGTTCATTCTAGCTAGGGTTAAAGATGATATAAATTATTAATGCTTACTTTAAGACCAGGTTTTTGACAACATGAAAAATAAAAAGCTGGCCTGTGTCTTGACAAAAGGTTGAGTGAAAGTGATTATTAAATCTGCTCGTGTTTTGTTCTTTTTGCTGTTACTCCCAAGTGTTGTTTGCTTAGGGACATTTTTTTTTAGTTATTTTTGGAAAAGTAATAGACTCGAATTATTGAAATTCATACTGTCTGCAAATTGACTTATAAAGAAAGCCTGATCTGCTACAATTTATTTTGTGGAAAATCTACAGATGAGCTTTCACGGTTCATTGGCTTCTTGGAAAGCTGAGTTTGTGGCCATGTGCTGTCATTGCAGGCCCAGACTGAAAGGATTTTAGTAGGTGCTCAACTTTGAAATCCTTCAGTGTACTAAAAAGACCTGAGATAAAACAAAAAAAAAAAATCTATCATTGATCTTCAAGATCTGTTTCTAAAAAATCTCTATGATTTGTTCCATCTTTACCATGCTTCCACTAGAAGTTTGAAGGGTACAGCTTCTCTGAAGAAATCTTTCCACAGTGTCTTTTAAGTGGAGATAAATATCGTTACCAGGAAAAGGGAAAAAAAAAACCCAACCCAACAACAAGCCACAAAACAGCATGTAAAATTGGAACACAAGAGCACAGGGTTTTGAAGCTTCCTGAATTTTTAACTACTAGCAAATTGCCTTAAATTTAACTTGGATTAATTCCCTAGTGATCCTTGACATTAAACGGATGTTCTGGTTTGACATGGGTAGACAGAAAACTAATTAATTCCTCTGAATTTGAGGCATATTTAATTTTCTCCCCCAAAGACCTCTCATTTAAAAGGTACAATGCTGTGACAAATGTTCAGTGTGGAATGATGTGCGTGAGGTAGCAGACAGAAGACCTTTAGACAGAAGGAGATCAAGACATCTACAGTAATAATTGCTGGTTTGGAAGATGTTCAGTTTTATTGATTAGGGAGTATCCACGTCGTTGCATTCCTGACAGTGCCCACCTGGCAGTGCAGAGGCTGCTGCTCCTCGGTGGGCACCTTCCCCATTCATCTCTCTGTCTCTTTACACCTAAAGTACTTTGGAACAAGGACAAATTGTCTTCCCTTTGTGTTTTTTTTTATATTGTTATTGTTTTTACTTGTTTTCTTATATTCATCATATTTTAGAACGTCAGGATTTTTGCTTGTCCAAAAGGTACCCATCCACCCTCTGCTGTTGTTCCCAGTGTCCTTGGAAATGTGGGCAAGTAAGATCCAAGGATGTATGATCTCTCTGTCACAACACGCTTTGGTTCATCCATGGCTTGCCTGGAGGGTGTCTTCTGTCAAGAGCTTGGTGGGTGGGAGGGGGGGAGGCCGGTAAGGAATCTTGCACAGATTTTTTTTGAGTGTTATGTGTGTGTGTGTGTGTGTGTGTTGAGTAAAAAAAAAACAAACCCTTGATAGGAACTAAAGTCAGGGAAAAGCTGTTTCCTAAAGACACTAGCAAGTGCTTCATCTGTAAGATGCACCAGATTAGTCAATGCCAGAACCTCAAACTGGTCCAGTCTAAATCAAAGGTAGCAAGAGAGAAATATTTTAATCTGGGTTTCTGCCATAGGCAGCTTAAACAAAGGCCAAGGTGTATCTAAAATAGCCTGTTATCACCAGTGAGGGGGGGCCCAACCCGCTGAATAAATATATAAAATAGTAAAGAAATAAAATCTCAAAGAATCAGTGTAATTTCCAGGTGAAAAACATGCCAGAAGAGAAGCTGCTGTTGCATCAATTCACAGAAGCAGGTGAAGACATTGACAAATACTCCTGATGCTAATCTTTATTAACCTGAGGAGGAGAAAGTTATCCCTGCAGGAGTGTTGTGGGGTTTGGTTTGGTTTGGTTGTTTTTTTTCCCCAACCAATTCCAGGGAGTTGATGTCTTGGAATATTCATTTTGATACCTGTGAAGGAAACAGCAAATGGAAATGCCGTATGTGAAACCTTCTGATCGCTTTGGAGTTGTGTGCTGTGAGGTCTCCCTCCGAGTCACGTGGGTATGGCAGCTGCTGAGGACAGGATGGGTGATGGACAACTCACTTTATCCGATGTGGCAATTCATATTTCCTGAGGGGACGAAGCTGACTCTTCAGCTCCTAAAAGTAGATGCACTAGTGGTTTCTGGAATAAAGACAAAACTGAACTGTCATTCTGCCTTAAGAGGCGGTTCTCTCAAACATGAAGATGTTGGGAAGCGGTGGCAGCACCTTCAGAGCCTGGGTTAGAGCTGCTGTGCTGGCTGGTTCCAGCACAACCTTTTCAGGGCAAACACAAGAAAAATAAATTTTTGAATTTTTTTTTTTTTTAACCCTTACTCCCTGACTCTGATTCTTGGCTTGATTTTTATTTATTGATTTCATTTTTTGAGATGGCTTCTCTGTGAGAATTTGATTTGAGGCAGATTTCAGTGGTAAGTAGGTCGTGTTGTTCAGACAGTGTAGAGCTGCACTATCACTGACCTCTTCCAGTTCAAATTGAGAAAAAAATAATCATAGAATCATAGAAGGTTGTGAGTTGGACCCAAAAGGATGATGGAGTCCAACTCCTGTCCCTGCACAGGACAATCCCAACATTCAGACCATGTCCCTGAGGGCCTTGGCCAAATGCTGCTGGAATCTTGTCAGGCTTGGTGCCATGAGCACCTCCCTGGGGAGCCTGTTCCAGTGCTCCACCACCCTCTGCCTCAAGAACCTTTTCCTCATGGCCAGCCTCACCCTCCCCTGCCACATCTTCCTGCCATGTCCTCTGCTCCTGGCATTCGTTGGTGGCCAGAGAGAAGAGATCAGTGCCTGCCCCTCCTCTTCCCCTTGGGAGGAAGTTCTAGACCCCCATGAGATCTCCTCTCAGTCTCCTCTTCAGGAGATATTGTTCAGGAGAAATATGAGCTTCTTCATGTGTTCTGTGCTGATTTCTGTAGAAAAGCTGCATGGATTTGAAACACATAAACACGAGTTCAGCCAGTTTGTGTTGCAGGAAGATGGTCCTTCCTCTCTTGAGGGGAAGCAAATGCTTCTCAACGATCAGGGACCAGCTGGTCCTGCACATTAGTGTTTCTGACACTGCTGAAGAGACAGCTCTGTGGAACTGGAGAAGCTCACGCTGGCAATCTTGCATAACCTGAACTTTTGAATCATCAGGTGGCTCTCTAGAAGAAAGATTTTTGCATCATGTATGTTCTGTGGGCTGAGAGGTTGTTTTCTACCCAACGCTGTCAGCTAAACAGAAGCTATTTTACTCCTGAAGATGATAATAATAGCACAGCCGAGGGGAAGGGGGGCAGAGGTCTTTGGGATCCGTATTCCACAGCACGGGAAACCCACTCGCACGCGGCAGGTTTGTTCAGCACGGCTGTCCTCGGGCTGCCCGCTGATTCCAACAGATGGGACTGAGAGTGCCTCTGAACTCGATGTACGTTAGAAAGCTGCTCTGAGCTGGCGTCAGCCTCCTTCCTGACAGCGCTTTTATATTTAACCATGCACACTTCATGGCCATCAGACCTCGCAAGTGCACTGATTTTGGGGTTTTTTCCAGCAACCACCACTAACCTAAATCCAGGCTTCTGATGTGTGTGCCTGACCATGAGTACAGCTGGAATTTGGTCTTCTCAGCACATCCTGGTTTTACAGTTGTGTGTTGAGATGTGGACCCACAGACCTGTTTTACAGTTGGAACTTCTCATATCAGAACAGATTTAAGTTTTGGAGAGAAAGGAGTAGATATCTTCACGTTGTGTGGCAGCTTGGCACTCTTCATTAGTTGGACCATTAAACCACTGTTACACGGTCTATAAATCTTGATGGTAACTTCCAAAGAAGTGGTATAAACTAGATAAAAGGGCAGAAATTACCAAGGGATTTGTAAAACTGTGGAAGCAATATATGTATATATGAGCTTGTCTGTGCTGATGAATTACTCCTCTCATATTTGTACTTTGCAAGTGGGATAAAATTCAATCTGAAAATATTAGCACCACTGATTACTGTCAGTGTATCCACATTTAAGTCCTTTTTCCCTGTTTTGGGATGTAAGAGGAGGATAACACTTCCCTGGAGGTGTTGAAGGCCAGGTTGGATGAGGCTTTGAGCAACCTGGTCTAGTGGAAGATGTCCCTGCTGATGGCAGGGGGGTTGGAACTGGATGAGCTTTAAGGTCCCTTCCAATCCAAACCAGTCTGGGATTCTGTGATTCTGTAATTCTGGGCATAATTTACAAAATATGGGTCTTTGCTGGCACTAATGAGGGTTTTTTTGGGATATACTGGCAAATTTTCTGAAAGGTGATCAAAAGTCTTGTGAATTCTCATCAGCCTGGTGAATGCTTTGTTGTTTTGGTCATAAGCATCCTTTCTAAACGTGTTTAGGTGATTACTAGAATTTCTCTACCCAGTATCTTAGGATGATTGTGGGTTAAACTTTGAGATGTAAAGCCAAGCAACTAAAACATTTTATAGTGAAGTTAAAAATCTTGTGCTTATAAGTAGTTAAATTTCAAATAACATTAATTTCATAGTTTCGTGTGGGTGGGGACTTAAAATTTTGTGATCCGTGGTCTTGGATTTGCCTATTGCTCTTCTGACTTGAAAACAGTATTTACAGCCCCTCACCAGCAATACAGCGAGGAAATCACTGGTTTCAATTGGCTTTTGGTGTTGGAGGATTTCAGCTACTCAGTGTGCTACACATAATGCTTGTTCCCTGGAGGAAATTGTGTTACACAGTGCTCTTCAACAGTTTGTCTCCGTCAGCCTGGTTTCAAGTGTGGTACCTCTTTCAAAACCAAACTTCACCGAACCCAAACAGTAAAAACCATCAGCTGTTTTACCCCAGTAACTTAAGACAGGTTTTCTTACAAGTCTGTCGTAATTGAAATAAATGTTTCTCTGGGATGTTATGAGCCACTGGAGGATTGAGCTTCAAGTCTAGTCCCTTTTAACATAAATTATTTGAAGTCTGGTAAAAATAAGCTGCGTGGTGTAATGAATGTGCCGTCTTTCTAGGCGGTAGTTGTGTTTTGTGGCAGTTTTTTTTTTCAAGCTGAACCTGTTACTTAATTTGGTACAACTTGGGGTTTGTCTCAGTCCTTGAGAAACGAGTCTGTGAGCTTGTATTGGATTTTGTAATACTGTCGTTTCCTTCCTCATACAGGACTTGTGGAAGAGGAAACACAAAGATTTCCAAATGAATAACCGAAAGGAAGATATGGAGATTGCTTCCCACTACCGTCACCTGCTGCGTGAGCTTAACGAGCAGAGGCAGCACGGCATCCTCTGCGACGTCTGCATCATCGTGGAGGGGAAGATCTTCAAGGCTCACAAAAACGTTCTGCTTGGGAGTAGTCGCTACTTCAAAACACTGTACTGCCAGGTACAGAAAACCTCTGACCAGGCCACAGTCACCCATTTAGACATCGTCACCGCACAAGGCTTCAAAGCAATCATTGACTTCATGTATTCTGCCCACCTAGCGCTGACCAGCCGGAACGTCATCGAGGTGATGTCAGCTGCTAGCTATCTGCAAATGACAGATATTGTACAAGCCTGTCACAATTTCATAAAAGCAGCTCTGGACATAAGCATAAAGTCTGATGCCTCGGATGACCTTGTTGATTATGAATTTGGAGCCCCTTCCAGCAGCAGTACGGACGCTTTGATTTCAGCGGTCGTGGCTGGCAGGAGTATATCTCCCTGGTTAGCTCGGCGAACTAGTCCAGCAAACTCTTCTGGAGATTCAGCTATTGCCAGCTGCCACGAAGGAGGGAGTAGTTATGGAAAAGAGGATCAAGAACCAAAAACAGACAACCACGAAGACATTTCATCCCAGTCTCTTTGGTCTAGTGACATGGGCTATGGGTCGTTACGGATCAAAGAGGAACAGGTTTCACCATCGCATTACGGAGGGAGTGAACTGCATTCTGCCAAGGATAGTGCAATACAGAACACGTTCTCAGAACAAGGAGTGGGGGATGGCTGGCAACCCACTGGGCGCAGGAAGAACCGGAAGAATAAAGAAACTGTGCGCCATATTACGCAGCAAGTGGAGGATGACAGCAGGGCCAGTTCTCCAATGCCCTCTTTCTTACCTGCTTCAGGATGGCCGTACAGCAGTCGAGACCCAAGTAAGGAATTCTTCTGATTTTTCTGGTTGAAATTAAAAATGTTAATTAGATCTTGTTGCAGTATGATTTTATCAGTCTCTGAGATACATCAGCTTGCCAGAAACTGAAAAATGTAGAAACTCGTGTTGCCAGTGATTCAGAAGAACCGAGCGTTGGTCCTCAGTGTCACAGCCATGCAGGTTCTGCTGGTTCTCCTGCAAAAGAAGGTGGTAGTTTTGTTTTGGCCTCGTGCATAGAACGGCCTAAATTCCCCCCAAAACACCATTATAATTGTTGGAATTAATGAGAGAAAAGGTTGGAATTTATTTTAGCAGGTGTGCAAACTGATGTCAAGGTTGAAGAATTTTCCTTGCACGGTATATTGATGATGTAATTACACCACACACAGGTGTAATTTAGTCTTAACGATAACTATCTCCAGCACTTCCTGATATTCAGGTGTCACTTTCTCACGTGGAAGAAAACCACCAGAGCCTGTTGCTGGTAGTGGCGAGAGAAGTGTTTGTCAACTCTTAGTACCTCTGTGGTTTTTTTTGAGGTACTAATAAGACTTAAAATGTATTTTGATCTCTGACTCCTTGTAGTCTGAGATGAGTGGCTGCTTTTAAAGTGGATAGGCAGGGAGAAAAATGTTTCCTTGCCTTCTTTTGAATCTTTGGTAGTTATTTTTCTGTTTCAAGATAGCTGTGCTATTTGATTCATTAATCGATAGCAATTAATAGATTGAGGAATGCTACTGATGCAGGAGTTTGGATGTTTTTTCCTGAAGATTTTAAGGGAGTGTGGTATTAAATTCCCTCGAGCTGACTTGAAGAACTTAGTCTGTGCTGTCAGTTAGCCTGTGTTTCACTGCATACCAGAATCCAAGTCAGCCAGGAGAAGGGTGTGTGAGATTCTATATCCTTATGTTGCCAAATTCAGATGAAAAAAGCCATATAAATAGTACTGAAAGTCTGAAGAGTTCTTTATGGGCTGAAAAAGGATGTTTAGATTGCTTGCATACTGAAGTTTAAACGTGGTTTTCATTGAGTGGGTAACTGTCTACAAATGTCTTTAGATTTATTATGTTTTACAGTTATCTGCCGAAGCAAGCTTGCATGTAATTATTCTAATTGGCTGATGATAAAATCTAAACAACGTCAGTTAGAAGAAAAATGTGAGATAACTTAAGATAACAGTGATTTATGATGAACCCTATTTTTATAGTGCATATATTCCAGGAGTGTTTTGAATGCAGATTCAGCACGGATAGCCTGGAATGCTATTCACACACAAATATCTTTCATTTTCGTGGCATCCTGTAAAAACAACCCACTCACTTGTACTGTCTGTGAGGTGTGTGGGGCTTGGACAGGTACATGAAGCAAATCACTCGTGTTGGGGTGGCTGCAGAAACAGAACTGCAGCTCCCATTGTCTTCGCAGCCTGGTTATAGATTGAATGTCTTTAAGTGACTGGAAAGAGGACAAATGTAAGAGATTGTATTTCTAGAAGCTGAATGATGGCTGGATTACTTAATTCCTAGTTGTTAAGGAATTAAGTGGCCTTTTTCTTTACACCTGTTGGCAGGTGAGAGGAAGGTGGCTTTGGGTGTTGACTCAGCGCGGTGCTGAGAGTGCGTCAGCAGACGCAGTCAAATGATCTGTTCCAAATCTTGTCTCAAATGCAGTTTCCAATAAAAGAGGCGTTTCCAGTGATGGGAAAGGGGAAGCAGAGTGCTGGTAAAACTAAAGGAAAAGCTGAATAGCAGCACTCCTCGCTGTCCAAAATCAGAGGAGTGCCAGGAGGTGCAGGGGCTGTGTGTGTTGGCAGGGGCCAGCCGTGGTGGCTGCTCTGAGAGCGATGCTTGCAGAGGAAAAGTAACCTCACTGAGCAAGGGGAGTGTTTGGAGACCGAGCTGCTCCTGGTGTCCCCATGTTGGCCATCTGGAGAGGTGAGCAGAGATTAAATTCTCCTTTCTGCCCTGCTGGGAAGGGAGGTTTCTCTGTGCTGTGGGGCTGGAGCTCATGGGATGGGTGCTTCTCTGCATGTTACGGGGAAACACACAGGATGTATTTGGATCAGATTTTCTTGTCTTTGGAGGATTTTTTTGGTATGATTTCAGGGGATTTGAGATCTGTTTCAGTTAATGCTTGGACATCTCATCAGCAGCACACCTCTCACCTGCTTGTGTCCGTAGATGTGTGGTTTGGGTGAAATCTGAGTTGGTTGCTCAGGTGAGATTGCTCTTTCACTGTGAAGTGACAGCATCCCTGCTACCCCAAACTGTCACTACCCTGGTCCCTACAAGCAGTAGGGTCTTTTGGTCTCACATTAATGTTGACCATCTCCAGCAGGTGGAAACAACTCCCCTGTGAACTGCTCCATCTCCCAAGCTCCAGGGTTCTGTGTAGGTTTATCATTGGTACCCCAGGTTCTTTGGGGAGCAGTCGAGGTGCGTTGTGAACTCAGCTCTTAGCATGAAGAAAAACTTATTCTTGTGTGAAAGCAGATAATGGCAAGTGTCTGCACTGCATAGTGAGTGTTTAGGATGTATTTAAATTTCAGCTTGAAGTTTTCTTTGATTTAGTAGCATCAGGCTTCCTTCTTTAAAACAGATTTCATAGTCTAGGGCTCTTTTTTTTTTACCTCATTTATTTAGAAGTGTCCCTGTGTTGTTCATGGCTGAGATGAAAAGGTTCTGCTTTGCTGAGGAAATGGGTGTTGAGTGTTCTTTCTTAAGTAGCTAAGAGGAAAAAAGTTACCTAGAACTCTTTGTTCTTTGAGGCTCATTCATTTTTCTGATCTATTCAGTTATTTTAAGATGCTGCTTGTTCAGCCTCAAAGCCCTCATTGTGGGATAATTTGGGTTCCATTTGCAAATGTTTCTGTACTGGAGGACTAACACATGTTCTTACCAATACAGGCAGAGTGTACTCCAGTGTCCCCAATACAGCAGACTCTACTTAAATAGGGTGCAGTGGGGCCTCAAAAAAAACACAGGGGAGGTTTGGGGTTTTTGTTTGGGTTTTTTTTTAATTGAAAGGATAAGAAAATTCTTTCTGAATCAATTGATTTGTTTCCAGATGCTGGTGGGGTGCTGCTTGAGAGCCTTTGAATTCAGCCACACTATGTATTAAAATAAAAAGGGGCATCTGGAGTAATCTTATTAATGGTCATCTAACATCATGGAAATAGCCAAGATTCTTAACGTTTGCCATGAGGAGTGCATCTTCTTCCTCCAAGAAAGAATGATCAAATAAGATCTGCAAAAGAATCCAAACTAAGTTGAGATGCTGGACTGAGAATGTGATTAAGCTCTTGGTTTATACGGGGTGGTGTCAGTCAAGCACAGAGCTTGATGAGGACAATCTTTTCATGTTAATTTCAATTTATTACTTTTGATTCTCTGTTTAGTATAAAACACATTAGATTTTTTTCTTTCTCATCCTGTTTGGGTTGTTCAGGATGTCATTCTGTCATTCCTTGTAGGAAACATTCATATAGATGTTTTCCTCACCAAGCCACATTAACTTGGAACAGCAATTCTCCAAAGTAAACTGAAGGATGGGCTTTTATAAATAATAACTTACTTCATAACTGAGCCAAGAAGAATTTCCTCCACAGACTTGCCAAAATAATGGGTCTGCCTTTTATTTTAACCTTTTTTCTTGAACTTAGTAGGTTTTTATAAAGAAACATATTGCTGTTTGTTAGCTTTAATATCAGAGACGCTTGTGCAGTAGTCTTGTGCCTTGAGCATCTTCATTTTCGTTAGGTTGCTGTTCCTCTAACATTGCTGGATAAAGTTTTTACAGGATTACACGTCCTGAGTGCCTGGACTGTGGGATTGGGTGGTGTTAAAAATGTTCCTGCCAAAGAGGACAGTTATCTTGACTAGAAGAGCTGCTAAGCTAGCAAAACGTTGCTGGTTTTGCCTCTTCATATAATGGAAACCTCTGTCACGTGGGGAGTGTCTTTGGAAGAATTTATTGCTGGTTTTATTAATGTGTTAGTTCAAACATAGTAGTTATGATTCAGGAATTTATTTCTAAGGAAATACTCCCACACATCTTCTGAGTGTTTGCACCCTAAAGCGGCGATTGGATTTTTGTGTGCCAATTGGCTGTGAAATGAAGCTAATTATTCTCAAACAGAACAGTCATTTTAAAAGATGCTACAGTTTGGGAACTTTTGGCCTTTATTTTGGTTACATGTAATGAAATGGTTGTATTCTGTAAGAAGAGCTTCAGGACTTCAGTAAGCCCAGAGTAGTGACCTTCATGAGAGACAGGACTTCACTTTGCAGAGTTCCAAGTTCCTTTAATATTTTCCCATCCAAAGCTTTAATTATGCACAAGTTTCCTCCCTGGTGGTGGTGAGATGTTCATTGTTTTCCAGTGACACAATCTGATTTCAGTGCCTGCTGCAGGGAGTTGTGCTGCTGGCTCTCTGTGAAGGCTGGAGGCAGCTGGTGTCGTCAGCATTTTCCTATCCCTTCTTCTCTCTTGGTTTCTAGAGAGCAAATGACGATTACAGGAGTTATTGGCCAGCGCAGAGGCTTAGCAGTTGGGTCATATAGTGAGCTTACATTTCAGAAGGCTTCAGAAGGAGGTGAGAACACTGTCTAGGTGAACTCTCAGCTAACTTGGTGCAGCTGAGGTCTCTGGACCTGTCTGAGTACAGGTAGGTGAATGTGTAGATTGTCTTATAGGATGATTTTATTCTTGCACAAAAAGCCTTTTTCTCAACAACCACCCAGCTTCCTGGAACTCTTTCACCTCTTCAATGCAAACCTTCAAATCTTTCCTTCATTTTTTTTATAGTTATTATTTAAAAAAAACCCAAACCATTGTTTCTCTTGTGATATTAGTCCAAGTAGTGGAACAGAGGTCTTGCATCATGAGGAGAGGAAAAAATTGAGCGTGGTGTTTGTATTCAGGATTCAGGTGTTCAAGGAATTCTTTTAAAAAAGATTTTTGTTCTGCAAAACCTGTATAATACTTCTGGCTTTACATGCTGCTTTATAAATAATCAATGTGCCTTTTTAGAAGAGCTGGTGTTTAAAAGAGAAGAAAAGAAGATGATCTGTAGGCTAGCACTGAAGGTTAATAATGAAGAAATAAAGCAAATGCAGTGTGAAGGAGTTCAGAAAGGATGGAGCTTCAGAATCAGTGAGGGAGGCTGTTTGGTGTGAAGGATTTTACCAACATGGAATAGAGATAAGGGAAGTGAAGGAGGAGTAGCATGGTATGGGGGAGAAGAGTATAAGGAATGGGAAGGGGGATCATAGAAAAAGAGAACTGAGAAGAGGGATAGTAGAAGAAGAGAACTGAGAATGAATTCTGAGAACAAAGAGCCTGAATTTGGTGTAATAAAGGTGATACCAGACTGAAGAGATGAGGGAGCAAGGTTAAACCAGAACGTGTCTGTTGAGCATTAAGGCAGAATGAATTAATTGATTTTTTTAGGCTTTTGTACCAAGCTACTCCTTTTAGCCATGGATAAACCTTCCTGAGACTAACTCTCTCCTGTACAGTCATTCTTCCCTCTTCTTTTTAACTTTTGCAGCCCAATATTAAAAACCTCTTGCTCTGGTTGAAGTGCAGCTGTGTGGTGAATACTCCTGCTCCCACGTGCTCTCCTGCCTTGCCTGTCTGCTCTTAGTGCCAGGTTGAGCCATCTGCTCTGACCTTCACAAAACTTCCTGCTCTGCTCCTCCAAAAGTGTACAAAAAGCATATTTTTTGTGAGATGTGGTATCTCATCCTTGATATTCCCTCTTCATCTTATCTAAAATAAAGATATACTGCTAAATCGTAGCTTTTTATGGGACAAAAATGAATGCATTGAAGGAGATGTTAAGGGGAGTCTTCAGTAGATAGATTGAAAGCCTGAAGTGTTGAAATGATCTGCAGAGCGTGGCAGCCAAAAAAAATCACTGGGACAGGAGAGAGACATTTACTTTTCCTTTAAATGGATTTTCCTTTGAAGAGCTGGAGTCTCCAATCCCTCTGCCATGGTCTGAGGTTTAAAAGAGAAGAAAAAACTCAAGGCAGGTGTTTAAGTATTTGTTATAGCTGTGGAGGAAAACTAGGCTGGTTAAAATGTCAATTGTCAGATTAATATTTGATGTCCTAAAACAACACAGGCTCTAATTTTAATAGTTTCCTACTGTTAGTTCATTATTTAGGTCATTCTTTTATGCTGAATTTTTGAAAGATCACTTTTTAAGGAGGATAAATGTTTTGGATCAAAGCGTTGATGTTATTGGGAAGGTGTTGGAGGGCAGCTAACAGTAAATTACACTTGGAAAATTAACTCTGCATTTATTTTTCCACCTGCTTTTCATGAAGGTGTAGCTATGGTGCAAGGTATTGAAATTGTCTTTGTTATGGTTGAGGGGGTTTTAATGATGTTTTTATTGGGGAGATATTTTGATGCCTAAAGCAGTGGTAGTCGGTGATGCCAGGCTTGGTTTCTCAGCCAGACCTGGAGGGGTTACAGATTTCTGCTCTAATGCCCCCCTCAGAATTCTTTCTTAGCACTGAAATCAGCTTAGTCCCTGTTGTGCATTCCTTTGGCTCTGATGGAGCTGCCCAGGTTTCTAGATGGTCTTTGGTACTCGCTTCATGTACATGAAGTTTCCTTGAATGGAGGTAGCTGCTAGTTGCAGGAAAAGGCAAAACCAAGCAAACAAAAAAAAGAACAAACCCAAAAGACAACACCCTGACCTCTGTGTCCCTGCCCTGAATTCTGCAGACACATTGCAGAGAGGGCTGAGTGAATAATTTGGGTTCTCCGTATCACCACAGTTAGAGGCTAACCAAATTATTAGGATGCAATCTTTGCAGCAATAACTTTTTTGAGTTTCTTTTATTAAAGGGTTAGGTCAGGTTATTTTCAAGTCTGGAAACGAAAATCATGGCTTTAAACCCAGACACTTACTCCCTGGCTACACCCTGGCTTTAAAATGGTTCCACCCTAAACCAGCTTTAGCTCAAAGCCCAGTGTCTGTTTCCTTTCCCCACCCTACATTCCATTTTCCTCAGGCTCCAAAGCCGTCCTCCTCCTCCTCCTCTTCCTCCTCCCTATGGTAACAGCCCTGATTCTGTTAATCTGCTTTAACTCCAGAGATCAGAGGCACTTCCCCTCTCTGGGTGCCCTTCTCACTGTTTTATTTCTTCCTTGTGCCAAGGTTACACTGAACCCATCTTCACCGAGATCTCAACCTTTAAAAACAATATTTTTTTTTACCCTTTTTTTGTTTCTTTACTTTTCTTTACAAGTGAGAAATCAAGACTGGTTTAGAATTTTAATATTAAAAATTTAATATATTAATATTAATTTTTATATATCAATATAAAAAATTCTAATCCTACTTTGCAATCATCACTGCTCAGGACCTTGATTTCCCTATTTGAAGTGTTGCTTTTGCATGAAAATACAATAGGAATTCATTCTTCATGTGCAGGAATCAACCCCAAAAACTGACTTTGCTGTATTGGTCTCAGATTTTTTTTTGTTTGTTTGGGGGTTTTTTTTAATACATTTCTTACAGACAGTTGATTCCAAAGGTAAATATTTGTTCTTGAGGATTTTCAAAGGTTATAACTCAGCATCTTTGAGCGCTGCACACATTTACTGTATCCACGTGGATACTGTTATTGGTAAAATAGTGCTAACTGAAACCAGTATAACTGATGGCATCACTCTGTGTGGAAGTGTTGCAGTATGTGAGAATGCTGGGTTTGTGTAACAAATAGTGAGTTGTGAAATGCTTTTGAAGGGTTTCTGTTAGAAAGGAGGATGTATCTGAAATACAAACTTCAGGGATATTTTTAGCAGCTGGTGAAAGATTGTCATTTTTCCAGCAGCTTCCTTTTTAATTTATTCCCAAGAAAAAACACTAGGAAATGGAAGCTTTTTTTTTTTTTTTTTCCTGTGAGTTTAAAAATTAATTATGCCTTTTGCACACAAGGAGATCAAACCACATCTTCCTAAACTTATACAAGCAACGTCATCCCTGAAATTTTAAATCTCCTGTCATGCAGATCTGTGTAGATGCTTGACACAAATAGGTAGAAGAACCTCAGAAAATTAAGTCTTTGACCTCACCAAGTTGGTTTTTTTCCAGAAGAGTTCAACTCAGGTCATAACTTGGTGGTGTCCTTGAAAGAAAAAGTTTAAGTGGCTCCCACTTGGGTGTGCTTCATTGCACCCCACGCTCTCCTGCAGTTGTTCCGGTGAAGATGTCTGTGCAGCGGAATGGGGAACTGATCAGGGTTTAAAAATAACCCTTTTTTTTTTTTTTAATAAACCAATTTTATTTTTAACATATTAGTTCCTGTCTCAAGTTCACCTTACAACTATACATATGGTCTTGGTCCAACTGAGGGAGTAGCAGGGGAGGATGTAAGAATGAGTATTTGGGGGTGGGAGAAGTTGCTGATGTTGGGACCTCTTCTCCTGGCCTGTTCTGCCCTTTCTACCTGTCATATGGTAAACAACAAAAATAATTACATTTACCACTGCACTAAAAGTTACCCAGCTGTGTGCAGGAGATCCTAAACAACAACCCCAGGAACCACGATGCCCATGTCCATCACAGGTAGCTTCCAGGACCGATGATCTTTTACTTTTTTCATTAACAGCTTGGGTGGTGGGATGGAGTGAACCCTCAGCAAGTTGTTGGATGGCATCAGACTGGGAGAAATGATTTGCTGGAAGGCAGCAATGCCAGAAACAGCATGAATTCAACAAAGACAAATGTGAAGTCGTGTGTGTGGGACGGAATAACCCCATGCACCAGGATGGGTCGGCAGCCAAGGAGCGAGAAAGCAGCTTTGCAGAACGTGTGTTGTGGTGAGCAAGGAGCTGAAGAGGGGTCTGCGTGCCTTGTGAAGAGCATACCCAGCATGTCAGGGGAAGTGAGACCATGTTTGGGGTATCAGATCCAGTTTGGGGATCTCCAGGACAAGAAAGACTTTGACAAGCTTGAGCAAAACCAGCCAAGGCCATCCAGATACGGTGTACGAGGAGCGACTGAGACAGCTTGGAGGAAGAGACCTTTGAGACCTTGAGGAAAAGAGAGGTAGAGAGATTGTCCAGAGCCAAGCCCTTCTCAGATGTGTATGGAGAAAGGGTGAGAGGTAACGGACACGAGTTACAGGAAGGGAAATTCTCATGGGGTGAAAGAAGGAAACTTTTCAGGGTGGTCAAACGATGGAGTAAGGGCCTGGAGAAGTTGTGGTGTCTCTCTACCTGCAGATACTCAGAACTTGACTGTATGAAACCCTGAGCGGCCAGATCGACCTCTAAAAGTAGCCCTGAAGTCACTCCCAATCAAATTTATTTTATGATCCTTAAAAGTGGAGGCAGGTAATGGAGCAGTGACACTGTCAGAGGTCAGACAGCTGCTCGCCCCCCATCTGCTGACAACCCTTCACACAGGAACTCCAGTCACTCTTGTTTCCAAAGTGAGCTTTCCCTGACGCTTGCCGTTTAGTTTCTGACAGCAGGATTCATGTACCTGAAGGTTTGTTTTTCCTTCCCTTCACTTTTCCACCCTAATTTACGTGAAGAGAGAATATTCTCTCCCAGTATAAACTTTGCTGTGGGTTTTTGTTCTTGGTGTGTTCTGAAGGAGATGAGCAGTGTGACTTGCTGGCCCTGTGTCACGTTTGCCTATAGGAGGGAAGGTATTTGGTTCTCCTGTTTATGACTGTCTGGTGAGCTTTGTAAATAAGAGTAGGATAGAAGATTATCCAGTGTTTCTTTAATTAGCTCCAGGTAGTTGGGGGATCTTGCTATCACCCCTAGCTTTGGCAAGTGTCCATGAAGTGCAGGCAGCCAGAGACTTTGGCTGGGTTTAGTTGATGGTGTCACTGATGTCTGGTTGAAAGGATGCTGGTGGAACTGGCAGGACAATGGTGATTGACTGTGTACATGAGAGAGCAGGAAAGAAAGTTGAAAAAATAAAAATCAAAGATGAAATAATGATTGAAATAACAAATTATGAAGGAGAATAATAGCACTGGGAGTAGGGGTAGCAACAGAAGATACCACTGGGGGTTTCCCGAGAAGGTAAAACCAGAATACAAACAAGAACTAAGTGCTGTGAGAGAAGCAGACCCTGAGGAGGTGGTTTGGTTACAGCTCAGTTTAAAAAGCTGTGAGCAGGTTTAATTGAAACAGGGAGAAGAAATAGAAGAAAAACATTTTGTATATTAAAGTAATTAATGAAGGTATTCAAATGGATTCTTTAAAATGGAGAAGCTTTTCCTTGGTCTTTTGAAATGGCACATGTATTTTTTCAGTTGTTTACCAAGATTTAATGCTTTTTTCTGTCAGTGTTCTCCTAGATCTTGGAAAACAATTTATCACGTTAGCGTGTCATTCACACACTTTTAGTAAATTACATCACCTTTACTTCTGCCATGGCCCTTCCTGAGGGGCTGGCCGATGTCTGGAGTACTTCTCTTTTTTTTGACAGCTCGGTTTTCTCATACCAGCTCAGTTTAGATGACTTTCAGGTAATTTTTTTAAAATTATTATCATTTTTTTTACTGTTAGCAATGGCATGCCTGCTGATAAATAGGATTTCCAACCTGGATTTGGGCTTTGCATAGTGCAGCAAAGCAGTGGAGTTTCCTGTGGCTGTCCTTCCCTTGCAGAGCAAGCACGTGGCCCGGTGTTGTTCTGCCCCAGTGTAAATGTCCACGCAGCAGCCGCCCCTGTGCGTGGTCGGGATGTTGTGCTCCTCGTGTTGTACCAGGTGTGGATCTCTTCAAGCTGCCTGGTCGGCGTGGTTGGGAATAAAGTGCATTTTGTTGTGCCATCCTCAGCTGGGATGTGTGATGAGTGTGAGAAGGTGCTTGTGATTGAGCTTCCTATATTCCTTTTCACAGAATCCTAGAATCACAGTGGTTGGAAAAAACCTTTAAGATCATTGAGTCCAACATAAATCCAGCACTTCCAATCCCACCTCTAACCCGTGTCCCTCAGCACCTCCTCTGCCTGTCTTTTAAATCCCACCAGGGAAGGTGACTCCACCACCTCCCTGGGCAGCCTGTTCCAATGCTTGACCAACCTTTCGGTGAAGAAATTCTTCCTCACATCTCATCTCAACTGCCCTGGGCACAACTGGAGCCCATTTCCTCTTGTCCTGTCCCTTGGTCCTTGGTTGAACAGACCCACCCCCACCTCTCTCCACCCTCCTCCAAGGGACTTGCACAGAGCCAGGAGGTCTCCCCTCAGCCTCCTTTTCTCCAGGAAATCAGGCTTTCATGTGTAAATAAGAACTTCACCAATCAAATGTTGTTTTTTTGGAGTTTCAGGGATGCACAGAAATACTGTTACCAAAACTGTAAAAATATTCCCCGTGTTTTATTTGGAACTAAAAATAATAACAAACAAATATTCCTCCAAGTCAACAGACGACTAAAGCTTTTCTAAACCTTCTATGTTTTAGAAATGAGGCTGGCGTAACAAAATAACTGCAAAATAATTATTTACTAAAGAGTGTAATGAGCTCAGTTTTTTAGAGCAGCATTAATCCCACGTTTAGCTTGCTGCCCCGAGCGGGATTTCCTGTGAGCGGTGCCTGGAGTCCGGGCAGCGGTGGGGACTGTCTCAGCGGTGTGAGGAATGAGATGTGGAGGAGCTGGATGGAGCTCTCCGCCGGCTGCCTGACCCGCTGCTTTGAATAATTGCAAAATAGAAGCTCATTTACTAAAGCTTGGTTTACGTCCTGTTGAAGCGCTGTAGTAAACAGTTTGGATTACTGGGCAGGGACGGATACTTTTGATTCATATAATTCTTTGGCTAAATCTTGTTAAAAGAAGCTGCGTTCTAGAGAAAAGGGAGAAGTGGTTTTGGAGGTGGGGTGAGGAGGAACTTCATGTATTTTGGGGTTTTTTTGGTGTACTGAGAGTATTTCAGTACTTATGTGACTAAGTGGATATTTATTTTGCCTTAATGTGTATTTGATTAGGTTACATCAGCTATAAATACTGGAAGCTCTAAAGCCTCTGTTTCACTGTCTGTCTCTAATCTTGGCTTTTGAGGAACGTTTAATGTCTTGTTGTGGTTACAATTAATCTGCGTGTGTTTTAGCAATTAGTGTTTATGTGCAGCAGGCAGCAACGGATTCTGGCAACTGTCAATCAGCATCTGTAATTGGCTATGAAAGAGGCTGGGAGAGAAGGCAAGGGGATTTACTGCCTGCCCGCCGATCTGGCAACCCCGCTTTGTTGACAAACACCCTTTCTGGCCCGAGTGATTTGCTGTGTGGGTGGTGAGGAGCAGAGGAATAGCAGTATTAGCATTGCTTTGATTTGATAAAGCTGTTACATTACGGGTTTAATGGGCTAGAATTGCCTTTCTTCGCCACCTTCTGTAGCAGCTGCTGGTTTTTAAACTCTTGTAATTTCCCTTTATGTGGAAATGTTTGGGGTTTTTTAAAAATAAACTTTATTATCGTTTAGAAAAATGGATGTACCCGTTAACCGCTCGCTCAGTGATACAAGGATGATAAAATGTGTAAAAATTCAAAGTGGTTGAATTCTTTTGCTTGGCTGAGATTTAATAAAGATTTAATATGAGATGATACAAGTAAACACAGATGGAGGAGGGAAAATGGTTTGATTTAAAGTGAGAGTCTCTCTGATGCTTCCTGTCACTGCTGCTGCTGCTGTGTTTGCAGCCCCCAGCCTCGGTTATTCCTCACATCTCTGGGGTGCAGCAGTACTCTGCTAATGATTGTTTTTTCCTTATTGTTTGCTTTGGGGCTTTCTGTTTTTTAAAGGAAGTGGGAAAAGTTAACAGTGAGAGGGACTGGCAGGACAGTATGGTTTAGTAAATCCAATTCAAACTGCTTAAAGAACCTGATGTGCTCTGGGCTGGGACTGGGAAGTTCATGCAATGATCTTGGCTCCACGGGCTGGACACCTTGAGCGAGTGACCGCGTCTTTCTCCAGCAGTTACTGCCTGTAAAATGGAGATAAAAATACAGATTTTCCTTGAGCAGTTTTCCAGGTTACAGAAGGTCGGCACTGTACCAGTGTCCTCATTAGCATTTTTTAATAAGGCTGTGCAGATTGATGTCTTTGCCCTGGTTTGAAGTTGTTGAGCTCTACAACAGAGCGTGAGTGTGCCACACTCCTCTTCCCCCTTCCGAAGTTGTGCTGCTGGGAAACCTTCACCATGTGAATCCCCTGCCCTGAGACGTGCAAGATGAACTTGTAAAAGTGTTAATTTTGTACATGTAATACCACCATTGGTGTCACTCTAATAGCTGCCTCTTGCATGAAGTAGTTTTAAACATATTTGGAATTAGGAGGCAATAAAATGTTGGAGATGTGAACACCAACTTCTTCCATCTGCTCTCTCGCTATCAGTGCCTCTCTTTGGATTTTTTCCCTCCTCGATAGGACACAGGTTACAAACACATCCATCCGTTGGGGAAGCTTTAGCCAGGTGCTCGGTTGGGGTCTGAGCCTGTCAGGTGTGTTCTGCTCCTGCAGATTCTGGGTGAGGTAACAGCAATTCATTTTAAGCGTTTTATAAATGGAGTAACAGCGCTCTGTCGATAATTTTTTGTTTCATGTGAAGAGTAGAGAGAAATAGAAGAGTCAGCTTTCCTATACATAAAAATACACACATCATTTAAGACTATAAGACAAAGTTCAGAGAGACTCTCTAACTAGGCCTCCCGAAACCACAGAAATAAACAATGTTTTGGCATTTTTCATTTTTGTATGGGTTTTTCCTGTGTGATCTCATTTAGGTTCCTGCTTTGGCAGGGGGATTGGACTGGATGATCTTTCGAGGTCCCTTCCAATCCCCAACATTCTGTGACTCTGTGATTTACTAGTTGATGTTTTTGTTGATGGTCTGTTATGTTTATATACAGTTTCTTGGTAGCTACCTGTTGTAAAGTGGCTAATCTGTGTTTTGGTTTTTATTTTTAACGGTATTGTTTCTGTATAAAACCTACCCTGTGATATATATATAGGGTGGGAACCACTGATTAGTGTGTATTTCTCAAATAAATGACCCCAAGGAATTTACACTAATTAGCATTCCACTATTATCGGTTGTTTATTACTGGGGTTTGGATTTGTTGTTTTGTAGTTGGGTTTTTTCCCCCAAAATCCTCATCATTAGGAAGAAATGAAAGAAGGAAAATTCAAACTACTGGAGTAAAATTATGGAAAAACAGAACTTGAATGTTTGAAAGTAATTTCAGTCCGAGCAGACTATCCTGAAATCTGAGTTTAAAACAAACAAATAAATAAATACAGTTTTATCCAGTTCTTGACCAGTTGATGGGGCAGGAGCAGAGGCTGCAGATGGGCACGGGGTGGGAGAACAGAAACCCCCGAGCTGTGGGGTGGGTGTGCTTTCCAGCGAGCTCCTGAACGACCAAGTTCATCTTCAGACTTTAGGAGAAAGGGATCAAGACGTGTTAAAGGTGACAATAAAGCAAACCAGGTGTCGATCAGTTCCCAGATCTGAGTGATTTGGACCTGACAGGGGCGCGTGGTCCTTGTGCCTCCTCGTCTGGGCGATTCATCTGCATCTCTGACGACATCTTTCCTCACACAGGTGTGGACGCGACAGCGACGGAGCCCAGCAGCTCTGACAGCAGAGTGGAGCGATCGGATCGTGGAGGAAGCTCTCATGGGTGGGGAGGCCAGTTACATCTCACAACCCCTGACTCCGGAGAAGGAGGATGCGCTCCAGGCTGCCACCGTCGCCAACCTGCGCGCGGCTCTCATGAGTAAGAACAGTTTGCTGTCTCTGAAAGCCGACATGCTGGGAGAGGATAGTTCTCTGCTGTTTGAGTACTTACCCAAAGGCACCCATTCTCTCTCTCGTAAGTTGGTGTTTTTCTATTTTTTGTTTTGTTTTGTTTACTGACACTGTAAGCGAAATGTTTATTGAGAAGAAAATACAGGTCACTGCCTCATTTATTTCTGCTGATGATGTTTATATCCAGTCTTAACTCCTGCTTACTCCCACTTTCCATAAAATTTGGAAACCTGTGTCTGATATGGATCCAACTTTAACATTTAACTGCTGAAGCCACAGAAGGAAAATATTTAGCATATGTAGCGCTTACCCTCAAATTTCCCGTTGACTTGTTTGCAAAATAGTACTTACAAACAAAATACAAATACTCGAGTCCTGTTCAAAGAAGTAGCTGCAAAGGTTTTGAATCCAAAATTGACTTCTGTGGAAAGGCTTGACTGTTGCTTCTGTGTCTGCAGAAAGAGTTGTGATTTTGTAAATCGCGTGATATTTCCTTCTTGCTGGTCACTTCTAGACCTCAATGTAAGTAATGAGCAGCTATTGATGGTTTCGTTACTTCCACCAGGGAATGTTTTCCTACTGATGATCTGTTGGCGACAGCTGATGTGTACCATTATGTGTGCACAGCTTATTTTTCAGCATATTTTTGTATTTTCTTCATTGCAATCATAAAAGAGCTTGATTCTCTAGCGCACAAAGAAAGAAAAAGACATTAATGCTGTATTTTAATACTCTCAGAAGATGGGGATATCATTTGTGACATAATATAGAGCAAGCAATGGCTTTGGGTACCGTCTGTTAGTTCCCAGCAGAAAAGATTTATTTTTAAACTATACTGAGAAAATTGACCAAGCAAATCAAATGAAAAGTTCACTTGAGGTACCTATTGTTTTATTCTTGCTTTCCTCAATGGCAAAAAAATAGATAACTTCTAATGGTCACATGGGTCGTATGGTAAGGAGAAATAACTGCACAATATAATGTGAGTCTTGGTGTCTCTTTTTGCTTCTCTTGTCTTGAACAGAACTGGGGTTTTTTTTAAAGAGCTTTCTAAATTTAGAGGGGAAAAAAAGATGTATCTTATGTTGCAGCTTGAATGTTTCAGGGGCATTGTTAATGCAGTGTTCTTGTTTCTTCCACAGTAGTTCTCTTTCTGAATGATTTCCAATAAAATCACATTTAGATGGTTCAGAGTAGGCTCCTGGGTTGCAAATCCCCTCGTTGCAATGAAACAGCAAAGATCCAGTGCAACGGTTCCGTCGCCGGGCGTGTGTGCAGTGAGAAGAGTGCCCTCAGCTGGCACCGGGACGGGCGGGAGCGCAGAGGGATGATTTATCCATCGCCTGTCCGGATCTGGGACTCGTGACAGGACAAATCAGTGGTTTCATCTTCTGTCATGATAAACTGGAATAATGATGGGGCTGCCCTCTATCCATCATCCTCCTCTTGGTTGGAGGATTTAGATTTTATTTAAAAGCTGAAGGAGCACTTGACGTAAAGACAAATTGAGTATAAGGCAGTCATAAATTGGGGCTGGAAACCAGAGATTGCCCAGCCAGCTGAGAAGTGGAGTTTGGGAGTAGGAATGGTGTGGGCAGAAGATCAGCTGAGTTTAAAATAAAGCTTGATAGATGTAGAAAAGAGAGTAAATTGTGGCTTGTTCAGGGGTGTGATGGCTGAGGAGATCCTCCCGGCCTGTATTTGAGGTGCCTGTTTTCCACTCTTCTCACTGTGGAATTTAGTTCAGCTGAGCTTCAGTTCTCCCATTTTTATGGAAGTGAAGTGAATTGTGTGAGGCAAAAAGAAAACTGCTCGCTTGGTCTGTAGCTCTCAGGGTGGCTGTGGCCTGGTAAGAGGATTTTTAGAGAGGCAGGGAGTTAAGGGACATATTTTTCTTTCATCTTACTCAGATTCATAGGTATCGATTTATTTTAATCACTTGAAGAAGATGTTTTTATACAAGACTCGCTTGCTTTTAAGTGGTCATTACTGAATACAATAGGACATGAAGTTTAATGAGAATTTTCAGTGTATAAAATGTCATTAAAGCAAGTGGTAAGAAGATTCTGGAGATCTAAAAGCACAGTCTAGGTTGGTGATAGCTTTGTAGGTGTTTTTCACATTTTTCTTCAAACACAATTTGAGGATGTTGAGTCATTTTAAGTCCTGGGTTATATTAAAAAAGGTGGGGAGCATTGTGGGTAGGCAGGAGCACAGTGAGCAAGAGTTTTATGTAAAAAAACCCCAACAAAA
The DNA here is from genome assembly GCF_000700745.2 of Antrostomus carolinensis. NCBI lineage: Eukaryota > Metazoa > Chordata > Aves > Caprimulgiformes > Caprimulgidae > Antrostomus > Antrostomus carolinensis. Next base: position 7,100 of record NW_010340645.1, on the reverse strand, counting down.
CAAAGCCAGCACAGTGCGTGGTCGTTTTCATCTGCCTAATTTGAAAAGGAGATGCGCTATTTTCAATATTTTTAAGTGGTTAGTCTCTCTTAGAGTTTAAAAAAAAAAATGTGAAGTGTGTTTTTAATTTAACTGTTATAACTGGATTGTCTTCATATTCTCTTACGTTGTAATAATGGTAAAGAACCAACTCAAGGAGCAGCGTTCACATTTATTTTGTGAAGGAAAAGACTTAATGGGGGTGGACAGAGGTGAAGAGTGTGTTACACACATCTGGAATTCTGACGAGTCGTTTCTTAGGGAATGTTCTCTCCGAGTTACAGCGTGCACTGTGAACTTTAATTTTTCTTATACCTAGTTCATACTGTTGCAGAAATTAATAGAGGATACCCATAGGCTTTCGTTTTACCTCACGTTCTTTATTCCTAACTCACTGTATGTTGTAATGACCACATGAAATGTGAAATGACTTAACGTTCTGCTGACGGAGGATGAAGCCCGGTGTGCGGGAGGGATGTTGCATCACCGTGATGTAGTCAAACATAAATGCAGCATTTCTAACATTAACCAGTTCAAAGTAATTTAAAATCAGAAGGGGAAATTTAAAGATCTTACCATTTGGGTAACAGAGTTGCCAGATCACCTGCAGCTGAAGGGCTCTGAGAAGTTCTGATGTTCATGGTGTACGATCAAGATTGACGTCATTCGTGCGCTGGTCAGACACGTAAAGAACATGCAAGTTATGCAGAAAAAAGTAGGTGTCAGTTACTCGTGGGTAACTCTGAGGTCACCTGGGGTACCATCAGGTACTGAACCTGGGTAACACGTGACTGGGGATGTCTTTCAGATAAGCCAGTGTATGAGGTTCACTTTTCCTCGTCTTTCCATGTTTTCATGGTTTGTCTGTGACGCGGGTTGTTCCTTGCTGGTTTCTGACATGAGCAGTGCTGCTCTGCTCAGCTCCTGGCTGTAGTAACGTCTCTTACTCCATTTACAGTCCTGAACTTTGGTAGCAGTGCTCCCTACGGTTACAAAGGCTTTAGTTGAATATTTGTAGCTGGTTTTGCCAAGTGTAATCAAGAGAATGGGAATTTTAATATGCATCAGAACATGAGTTGGTTAGTTTGCATCCTTGTCTTCTCATTAAAAAAAAAAGTCTGAAAACTTTCAAATTTGGGGGCGACTGACTGACTGCCTTAAAGGGCAACTCTTCCACTTTTCCAGAGTAGTACATTGCATGCTTTTTTATATGTCTAAGTTTGGCTTTTCCTGTTTACCCTGTTGCAACTGAAACTGTTTATAGAAGCAATTCCTCTGCAGCTCGCTGTCCAAGCGATTGCCTGGTACACAGAGCCCTTTTCTTTTGGGCAAACCAGCTAATACGTTATTTTTAGTTAGCGGTTCATTGGAGCCAATAATTTATACTTGTGCTGGGTGTTAAAGGCATACATTTTATACAGTGCTCAGCTTTCCTGAGAGGGACTTATTCAGTTTGGCGTGGACTTTCAGTACACAGTAAATGAAGATTTAGGGGAGAATGGATGTAATTTTAAATGAGAGATAATAACCTTTGCCTTTCTCTTTTCTGCAGTAGTTTACTGTCCAATTGTTAGAAAATACTGTATTCCTATAAATTTAACCAGTGTATCTGTCACCTTCCTCACGCAAAGCTGGCTGAAGGACAGCGCTTTTGATTTCTGATTTAGAAGTTAAAATACTTTTCATTAAAAATCATTTCAATACAAATTCAGGAGGGAAAAAGCTTTCTCACAATACTAACGGGAATGGGACAAAGTGTAAATTCAGGTGCTGTTTGTGTTCTTGCATACAAAGTCTGGGTCACTTACGTGGGTTTCTCTTCTTGTCTTGCAGTTGTTGAAACTAAATAAATATTAATTATTGTTTTAAAAATAATCTTTGTACTTTGTTGTGTTGTACGTCTTTGTGGCTCGTGTTGGATGATTGAGTTTGTTGTTTCTCCTTCTATCTCTTTGCTCGTTCATTATCCTGTTTGAAGTGCATAGTTTCTTAGGAACCTGTGTAACTCTGTAAAGATGCTAATAAAGAATTAATTAAGCCAGACCCCAGTGGCTTACCTTCACTGTACACTAAAATACCGTTTGTTTAAGGAAATACAACCCAGAGCTGCCTCAAAGTTGCCAGTGCTCACAGTGTGTCACTTCAGTGTAAACAGGGCAGTTGGAATCAGTTTGGAATGGTCAGGGAAAAAAGGAATGTGTGAATGGCCAGGCAGGAATTAACTTTTTTTTCCCCTATTTTTTTCCTATCTTGAATTCAGAGGGGTTTAGTGCGTTGTTGTCCTGCCTTTAAATGATAACAGCAGTAGATGAGCACCGCCAGAATGAAAACGTGAGGTATTGTTATCACACTTGAATAGAGTTCACTAAGTCGTGAAAAGATTTCAATCTGCAATCAAAGCAGGGAGGTAAATCAAACATCCAGCTTGTGGCACGAGAGCAGAATTTCCTTTGAGACCTGATAACAAGTTCAGTTTGGGATTGTTCACATTTTGTATGGTTTCACTCGAATGCTTTGTTGTGACCCAGATCACAGTGTATTGTCTTTGGACATGGTATAAACTTTGACTGGTTATTTGTAGTTGTGTTAAAGAGCATGTTTTTCTGTGCATAAAGGTTTCAATCAGACTCTTTTGTGTTAAAAATAAAAAAGTCTTTAGGGCACAGAGTGCTTTAAATACGAATTTCTTTACTTTCATACCATATTTACTGATTTCGCCTGCTTGCTTTTCAAAAATAATGACCTGCTGGATATGTCATTCCAGTACTCAGTCGAGGTATTTATTAAAGTTGTGTTTAACAGTTTGGAATGTGTGCTGATCTTGATTACCCAGACTTTATTTGTACACTGATTGGTCACTAATTACCACTGCATTTTCTGGAATATTGTTTAACCATTTGGCTGTTGCTACAGCTCAGGCAAGAGGGGTACGATTCTGCTTCCGACAAATAATGTTTTCCTTTTGAACTGTGGGAGAATTATAGAATGTAACGACTGTCAGGTATAATTGAATAGTTTTTGTACAGATATTTGAACTTCCATGCTTGCTAGCTCTAGAATGAAAGGAATACTTCTTCCCATCTTTTGTAAAGCACTTTGAGATCGAGGACTGACGTACTATGTCAAATAAAACACGACGGTCAAATCCCAAGATCTGAACCTCTAACATAATTTTTCCTAAAGTCAGTAGTAGAATGAAGTTTTATCTTCAGTGTGTTACTTGCAGATGGAAATGTCTGTGTTTGGAACGGTGTTTTTCCAAGAGGTGTCTTTCAGAAATGTGATTGCCCTGGATATTTGTGCTGCTTTCTCCCGACGGACTCTTTAGTGACCGTGCCGTGCCATCGCGCACAGACCAGGCGTTCTGGGTGGGGAGGCTGGTTTAAAAATAAATAAATAAAATAAATAAACCAAACCAACAGCCTGGCATCGCTGTCCTGCTGCATTCCCTCCCAGTGACAGAAGATAAGGCCTTTTTTAAAAACCACCAGCTGGTGCTAATTCACATGGGTGAGATTCGTTTCCTGTGTTCCCCAGGGCCTGGCACCAACTTGAATCGTTCAAGGGGCGAATGTGATGGCAAAGTGGAAGCACCATCTCCCCCGCTGCCTTCAGCACACCTTGCCACTCAGAGCCCCCCCGAGATCTGCTCTTCTGGTGAAATGTCACCAGAAACCATGATAAAAGGAGAGGTGCCTTCCTCAGCCCAGGTAAGATCGTGGGGGAAAATGCAAAGAAATTTAAATTTAGAGGTATCTGTTTAATCAAATTCTCTTCCCCAGTTAGGAGTAGTTTGAAAGACCTGATACTTAGATACTTCTTTTTTCTTTTTTTTTTTTTAAATACAGATAATTTTAAAACTAGAAGTTTTTAAAACTAGAAGTCTGTCAGATCTCAGAGCTGGTGCTTTCCTATTTTAATCCTTTCTGCCTTACCTCAACAGAACTTGTGTTCAAAAAACTATTGGTTTTGGTTGGGGTTTTTTTTAATAATATACACATACCCTTTTTATTGTAAATCCCTTTGTTTGCAAGACATTGCATACAAGAATATAATAATGGTATAAAGATAGCTGAGACCATTGCCCACTTGTATTTTGCATTTGGGTTTCATGTAACTGTCTAAATTCAGATAGAAGCAAGCCAGCCTTCTGTATTACAGGAGTCAGGAGTTTGAGATAAAATCCCTAGCTTTCTATGGCATTTCTTATTCTGAATATTTTTGATTGAGGCTTTAGTTCCATTAAACAAATAGGTGGAAACACAGATATTTTTTTTTATTATTTTTTTTTTCCTCTTTGCAGTTATCTTAGAGCAAAGTGAGCTGGTAAGAGCGGCTGGTGGCCGCTTCCCTGGTCTCCAGCAGACCTGCCCAGGCTGCATCGTGCCTCTGCCTCATGGAGGGTTGCCATCTGCTGCACGCTGGCATATTGCAAATGCTTTATGGAAAAAAAAAAAAAAAATAAACAAAAACCCCCAGCTTTTCTTTATAATTTGGATCAACAATGCCAGAAAGCATTGCATAAAGGGAACTACGCACAAGGTGTTTGTTTTCTGTGTGGAAAGAAAACGTAGTGGTGGAGGGCTAAAGGAAAAAATTGCCTTTCCTTTTGTTGGACATTTTCTACTCAGTGTTTCCCACTGGCCTGAGTGGCAGCTCCAGATGCTCAGTGAGACTGAAAATTGAGTCTCGCTTTAGGAGACTCAGGACTTTCATTATTTCATTTTTTAAAAAATGAAGAAGCCCAGGACCTAAACAGGCATGTTGGTTACTGTCTTTAAATACCAAGTCTTGCAAAATATGGCCCAGTTAACTTGACAGTGGAAGCTTTGTCAAGGCAAATAGTGTTGCCAAGTCAGCGATGAGCTTCCCTTAAAGAAGGGAGCAAAGGCAGCGATAAGGTGGGAGTCTGAGTACTATGAAGGCAGCTGTGGTGTAAATGATTGCCTCAACTTAAATGTGCTTCTCATTTGCAGGCCACTTGTGATGGATTTTTAGCACTTTGGCAGTTTGATAACTCTGATTCAGGTAAGTGGAGAGAAAAATACTATTTTAAGCTGGTTTTATTGTGTAGCAGAAGACACTGACTTGTCCGTGTGTGTGTGTGTGTATTTCCATTTTAGATACGAGTTTCTGGCGATGTGAAGACATGGACATAACCACCGACAACTTGGATTCAGCCTTAGCCAAGAGGCTGACCTGTGGTTTCTGCAGGAGGGTTTTCCACTGTGCTGAAGAGCTGGAGGAGCACACCCATGAGCACACCCTCTCCATGCTCCTCCCGTTCCACTTGCTTGGCTGCCCCCAGCCTGGCCTTGCCGACAGCGACAGCGTGCCTCCCAGCCAGCTCGCCCGCTTCCACTGCTCCAAATGCCCCGCCAGCTTCACTCTGAAATCAAACATGGATCGGCATGAGAAAACCATCCACTTCAGCTGTAAGAAGATGCAGTGTCCTGACTGTGCCAAGCTGTTTCGAGACAAGACAGACTTGAACCGGCATCTTACGTCTGTGCACTCGAACGAGCGCGCTTTTGTGTGTCTCTTTTGTGGCAGGGGCTTTGGGACACAGAAGAGCCTCACTACCCACCTGAGAGCGTGTTACCTGGGCTCTGCCCAGCTGGGTGGCTTTGAGCTTTTGGACAGTGTAGGACACAACAAGGATCCTGAGGATGTGTAGTTGCTGTTGCTTACATGAGACACTTGGAAATTAGGAAAAGCAAATTGTTCCGTTGTTCTTGTGCTGCAAATAAAAGTACCACGGGTGTAATATAGTGGAGTAACTCCCCAAAGCTGGTCAGGTTGATAACGTGCTGGTTCCAGGTACTCTCTGACTGCAACCATGGTGCAGTTGTTATGTGAAAATAACTTCTGTCAGTCCATATAGTGGGCACTTTGGCTGTCTTACTGGTGTGATCATACTCTGAGCTTATACTACCTTAAACTCTCTTTTTTTTTTAATCAGTAGATCTCAAAGTGCTTTATAAAAGAAATGGTGGAGTTTTCCTTTTTATTCCCTGGGAAAATAACATACCTCAGCTTGTGAGCGTGTTAGCAATAGAATTAATCATAGAATTCAGTCTGCTGAGTTCTGCTCTAGTGCTCTGTCCATTGGACAATTTGGGCATTTCAGGGTTTCTCTGCCTGAGATGAGGAGCTGTGAAAGCCCTGGATTGCTCAGCCCTGTGAGCTCTTTATAAAATCTGGTTTTCTGTGTCATTTAAGGGAGAAAAACATGCAGCTTGTTCAAATGTGCAACAGGGTATATTGTTTGGGCTTGAAAGTTGTTGCAAGGCTCGTTATGTTTTATTGATGTTATGTTTGAGTACTTTTAGGGCTTTTTAAAAAATATACTGGAGTGCGGCTGTGGTTTTTCAGGAATTCTGTCAGTTTTTCTGACTTACTTGTTTTATGGAATGTGGTATCTGAGCCAGACTGAATGTGTGTTGTTGAAACTGAGGAGCCGAGGCTTTACATAAATGATCTAATTGTAACCTGTAATTGCATACAGAATCAGTAGTGGTTGTTACTGGAGGGTAGGACTCTTACCGTAATTCATGTTTTAATGTATGAAATGCGTTTATTTTTTTTATAAGATGAACTATTTCTATGTCTCTTGCTACATATTTACGTGCAAAACCAGAGTATAAACAAAAGTAGCATCATTAAGTGTAGTGCTTTCCCTCTGCTCTGTGTACCACACAGCTTGTCAGCAGCTTGAACTTCAGCGTTGTAGGGTTGCTTTCTCCAATGTGCAAGAGAGCTGAGGAGACAAAAGCAACTTCTACAGATGATCTTCAGAGTTCTTCAGTTCAGTTCTTTCTCATAATATTGTTGCATCTCAGGGGGACAAAAATGGGCAATATTTGGTTGCGCAGAAAGTGGACTCGAGAAGCCTGGAGGTCTCCAGGGGAGAGTTTCTTGCAAAGCTGTTTCCTGTGGAAAGCTATAGATGAGAGAGATCGTCAGGTTCCTGCTGCCCTTGCTCTCACAGAGAGGGAACAGGGATGTCCTGGGGCAGCACTGCTCTGCTCAGGGATGTCCGGGGGCAGCACTGCTCTGCC